>NW_020272849.1:1348081-1379494 GCF_003268045.1 Sipha flava | reverse complement strand
TTAAGTATATTATATTAATTTAAACAATTAAATAAAATAATAATTTTCTAAATGGTCGAGCTTAAAAGCTGAATTTATTGAATTTTAGATTTCAACTTATAAAATTCTTCCTCTCCCTCTTTATATCTTAACAATAATCAGAACCCGTCTAGGGGTTTTTAAACCAACAATGTAACGTAGTATCAAAGTTAAAATCAAAATTTTTAATTTTAATTGTTCAAATAAATTAATTTTTTCATCAAATTGATATATTTAGGCAAACCACCAAGCATTGAAAAACCATATGGAACATATCCGCTATATGTGACCACTGTCAAAAATAAGACCGTGCCAATATTACAAATATACGCAAATACCAAGTACATAGGCAAAGTTGATATACACTTTAACTCAAATGGTGATTTAGTTAGTATCAATGGTTCACCAATATTATTGAATAATGAAATAAAACAAGGTAAATAAACACACATTAATTTTAAATAGCATACTCCAACTTAAAAAAAAATGTATGATAATATAGATCCATCTATGTTGACTGTCATTGATAAATGGAAACCGTCGGTTACTAAAATTACAAACGTTACTGTTGGACGTACAACTGTTGAGTTGTTAAATAATTGTCATCTTATGGAATGCAATATAGGAAACCTCATAGCTGATTCATTTGTATACTATGTAAGTATATTTAAATGTGAAAATTATTTTATTCATAACATTATATTTTTAAGAACGTGTTAAAAAAAAAAAATTACGACGAGTATTGGACTGATGCACCAATAGGGATCGTTCTATCCGGAAGTATTCGAAATACAATAAATGAAAATGATCATGAAGGTAACATTTTTTCAAATAATAAAATTTGAAAACGCTATATTTCAGTATTTTGAATAACTACTTTTGATTTATTAAATTAGTCATGTATTGAAATTAATTAGATAGTACTTTAACAAAATGTTTAAGACTTTATACAAAGAACAAAATTTCAAAATTAAAAAAAACAATTATATTATTGAGTTAAGGTTTGATTTACCTTATGAAAAATAAACATATTTCCCGGTATACAAGAGGCTATTTTTTCAATTTTGAGTTGCAAGCTTGGTATTTTCAGTATCTATCCTAGCTTACCATCCTGGCTTGACATAGACTAGAATGATTTTTACGGTGTTAAAAAAAAATGCCAGTATTGCATTGAGTTTTGCTAACAATTCTAACGATTATTAGGGAATTAAGACCTTGTTACTTTTTAAATTCATGTCAACATTTGAAAATATGTTGCAATTAATTTTTAATATTATTAAAAACCATTTTTATGCTAAGTGTATAAAACTCAATACTAATTTTTTGAAGTGATGAATCACGCATACACTTGTTTTTGTAAGATGGGATGCTAGTATTCCACAGACATTCTTCATCGCGATACAATTGTACAAATTTTAAATTACTACCGATATTTAATTTTGACAGTTTTAACGTACAATAACTAACAACAGTATCAATTCACATCCCACATACAAGGTGGCGAAAATAAAAATAAACTTTCAAAATTAAGCTCTTGCCAATCATATATTAATATTGCCATTTATACAAAGATAATATTGTAAATTCAGTGGTGAGAAATGTTTCTTGGTTAGCTTGATAGTGGCTCATATATATATATTGATACAACCTTGCTATTATAAAAATAAAGCCAGATCTCTTTACTTGAAGCTAAAATTATTAGTTTTCTAGCTTATATTTCCTAATTATCCTAGTTTAAAAAATAATCTTGGATATCCTGGGTTGATACAACATTTAAGTGGCATTAGTGTTTTTTCACCTAAAGGCTTGGTGGGTTGCCATTATCAACATTTTGTATAATATAAATTAAATTATATGTTCAATTCTTTACGCAATAAAAAAAATAATTCATTATAATTCTATTTAGAATTCAAGTTTTGTAGGTTTAATTACTAAGCTACCAATAATAATTGGTTTTAGATTAATAATATGCTATACTTTATTGTTATCTAGGATATATTACTTTGGGACAGTTAATCAATGTCTCTCCGTTTGCCAATAAACTGGTCAAAGTTACAATTTCTGGCGCTAGTCTTTTAGAAGCATTTGAACACAGTGTTTTCGATTATCTATTGCATAATGGTGGAATTAATTTTTTACAAGTATCTGGTAAGAAGAAAAATTAAAACAATTTATTTAAACCTTTTTTAATCTGATACAAAATAATCATATTTTTTTAGAAAATATGTAGGACATTTTTTTTAAAAAATGAATTTAAAATTTTATTATTAATCTGATTCTAGTTATTAAAAACAATTTGTGATTAATAAGATAGGATAAATTAATTGTATTGTACATTATTATTATTATTATTACTTTACATAATATAAGTTATAAACTATTGTCTATTTAAGTGAATTAAATTTCTAAATTAACTATAAATTTACAGTATTATTTATTTTATATTTATTAATTGTTAATTATAATAATATTTGTGAGTTTAAATTAAGGTTTATATATTATTTAAAAGTATAATTGAAGTATCTAATTGTTTTAATTTTTCAATATTTAATGCTTAAACTAAAATAAATATTTTCCAGGTGTTTTGGTTGAATTTGATTTGAGTCAAAAACCAGGTCATCGAGTCTCTTCATTATATCTTCGATGCGGTGATTGTAGCGTTCCTAAATTTGATCCCGTGATATTGACTGCCAATTATACTTTAGTGACATCTGATTATTTGGCCAACGGTGGAAATAATTTTAATGCATTTAAGAAAATAGTGAAGAAAAACGAAATACTAAGTAAGTAAAAATATAATCATAAAGAATAATTATACATTATCACTTAAATTTTTGAACTTAAAAACTAAAATTTTTTGAAACTTTAACAAGGTAATTAGGTTATAATACTATATAAGTAAAAACATAATCATTAAAGAATAATTATATATTATAACCAGTGCTTAAATCAAAATAATATATATTGTTTACTGTTTTGGGACATTTAAACGTTATAAGCAATTGAGCATTTAACGTTGTAAATAATTTAAACGTTATTTAATTTTAGCGTTTAAACGTTATACAAATTTATACGCTTATAAAATTTTCAGTTTACCGTTATTGACAATTCAAATGTTATGAAACATTTAGAGTTTTACGTTTAACGTTTGGCGTTATTTGAATTAGAGTAAAATTTGAAACGTTTTTAAATGTAGTATTTAGCGATCAGTACTATGTAAAATAAGATTGCCTATTTCAAATATAATATTATATATATATTATCTTTAACGATATTTTCTCTTTGTAACTCTCTTTTTTTTTTTATTATTAAGTTAGGACGTTAAGGACGTAACAATATATACATGGATTTGTATTAACACTTATAGATTATAATATTGAACAAAATACAAAAAAAAAAAAGAAAACAAAGAAGAACATTAACATTATCGTTTTGGAATGTATAGATTAAATGAAAAAAATTAGATATCGTATATTATGTGGGAAAATTTGAGTATTATATTTGGTCGATGAGGTGTGTTGCCGATAGGAATTCGATAAGTTTATTGATGTTCGCTGGATTAGGATTTAATATTTCTGCAAGGTTTTCGGATACTTGAAATTTTCTTTTCTCCATGATATATGCTCTACATTCAATAAGAATATGTTCGACTGTGAGATGTTCTTCCCATAGTGTGCATATAGGGGTCAGAGTCGGATCCAGAGGGGGGCGAAAAGGGTTATCCCCCCCATTCACCGTAGAAAACTAGTTTTTGACGTAATTACTTTAAGGGTAAATAGGGAAATCTTAAACTATTTTTTTTTTATACCAAACTTATGCTGGTACTATGTTATCACTTATATTTATTATTTGGTGATATACTGATATCATAGTTATTAATATCATAGTTATATACTATTATCATGATGTTAAATATTCGTAACCAAGTTTTGTGTTTGTCGGTATTTCCGAAACGTGATAACTGATGACGACCAACGTAAAAATCGTTTGGTACCTCTATATTATATAGAGTCTATAATCAACAAATTTGTAATTTATAAACTCTATTGTTATGAGACATATTGGAATAACTAAAAAAAATTATTATTATTATTACTACAGTAAAACCTCCATTATCTGGGGAAATGGTGGGGAAGGGTCACACGGAAAAATGAAAAACACGGTTAATCGAGACTTTTTATTAAACGAATTATGAAAAAAATTTATAATTTTATATCCATATTAAGCGTGTACAATATTATTTTCTCAATGACTGTTTTTGAAACGGCTATAGCAAATGCTGAAAATACACTAAATAATATGAAACAAATTCGACAGACTTGAAAATTTCCCATATGTATTAGCTATAACGTGATTAGATAAATATGATTGTTGATGAACTTCTATTAGACTCTATTAATTTTAAATAACTCATCTACCAGCAGTGGCAGGATGTGCAGGAATTTTCATTAGGGGGGATATGTTACCCCAAAAAACTAGTACATTTTTGTATAAAAAAAATTATTTATATTTTTCTACAAAATGTATTATAATTTACAATATAATATCTATTTTTCTTGATTGACGTGACATGAAATCAAGAATTTCGTAGGGCATAATAGGAATTTCTTGGTGAATTGATTTGTTAATCCATTTAGTCGAGTCTGAAAAGTAAATACATAAATACTAGATGGATTTATATTTTATACTAACCTTAAATACGAAAAATAACTATTTTTACTTCAGCCGTCGTATTCTTTAAGTATGTTTTCAGCCTTTTAAGGCATGAAAACGTTCTTTCAGGTGTCGATGTGTACACCGGTAAGGTACATAGTATTTTCAGTAATTGATGTACATTTGGAAATACTGAGGAATCACATAGTCTCAGGGCATCTATAGCTATCGTAAGATTTTTATTTGTTACACTTGGTTTTGATTGCCAGATTTTTAACTCTGCAATTACTGTCTGAACATCAGTATCAAGATGAAAATGTACAAGATCTTCAAATTCTTGAAAATCAATGTTACAAGAAAATATACATTGAAAACCTAGATAGAAAGTCCATACATAATGATTTTTGTAAATAGTATTTAATAATAAAAGACAATTTTAATGTAACTTAGGTACCTTTTAAAATATTTTTGTGGACAAGAAACCTCTCCTTTAAATTAATTATAAAAGAATCAATATATGATATCGTTATGGTTATTCTATAGTAAGTTTCAGGTTGAATCGTTTTATTCTCAGAAAATACACTGTCCCGAGTTGTCTGTTTCTTGATTATACATTTGATAGAAATATTAATATCCAGAAAGTCTCCCATTTTCTAATTATATTTAATAAATAAATATACTATATAATATGTATTCCTATATAATAAAAATAATTTCTAAAGACAATAACAATTAGTATACCTCAGCCTTTTTATACATTGATTTAAATTCTTTTTCAATATTTTGCCTTAAATCCTCAGGCACAGGTACATTGCACTCTACTAACTGTACGGCTTCTTTCAAGTTAATATAATTTTTTTTGAAACATTTACATAAAGGTAAACCATAAGAAAATACCATCTAATAATAGGCGATAATTATTAACAACTAAATACAAAAATATCATTAAAACCCAAGTACAATGTTTTATTACCATAAAAACTTGAAAAGGAATCAAAAACTCAGAATAATATTGTTATAATTGAGCTAATTATATGATAACATAAAGATTAAAGATAGTATAACCGTGATAATAATTAATAAACTTTATAGCTTATCAGCTTAGACTACCTACTACCTAGCATGAGATCGATGGTAGTGACTAATAAATTATCATCACGATCTGATCAAACGTTATCTATCGGTTAAATTAAAATAAAACGATTTATAATAATGTATAACATAGAATTTTTAGTTATTCTATTTTCCGTGTAAAGCATAAAATTTATATAAACTATATAAAAAAAAAAAAGATGATGGGGAGATCCATCCCCCATATCCCCCCGTATCTACGCCCATGTCTACCTGTGACATATTTTTATCGCTGAAAAGTTCGTTAACGTTTTTCGATAATCTGTACATAATATAAAAATACGTTCGTCCGACCTAATTAAAATTTTCAGACGAATAATTTCGAGCGACGATAATTTTGGAAGACTGAGCACGGTTAATCGGGATCACGGATAATCGAAATACGGTAAATCGGGGTACAACTGTATATAATTTTTTTTTTAGACTTTTTTTATTTAAATAAATAACCTTTATCATAATTAATATTTTTAATTTTATCTATATAAATATCTATATCATGGTGTCCGCTAAAAATCCCCCCCTCCGTTATCTCGTTCTGGATCCACCCTTGATAGAGGTTCATCTTTCACCACTAAATATAAGCGTGTGAGACGTGTATGTCCAAATCTTAGACGGTTCATGGTGAGTTCATATTTTCTTGTAGTGTCGATGGGGAAAGTCCATGAAGATGTTGTTCTTTTAATTTTATTGAGTTTGGTCGTCATTTTGTTCCGTCCCGACTCCTACTGCCGAATAGTATCTGTTTTAATTATCTTTTTAATATCACTGTAGGAGAAATGGGGGGAGGAGAGGGTTCTGTTAGAGGAATGTGCTTGTTTTGCGGCCTTATTAGCGCGTTCATTGCTTTCTATATTATAGTGGCTGGTAATCCATGAGTATGTGATATTTTTACCATCTGATTGTGCTCTGTAGTGGGCGTTCTAAAGCCGTGGTTTCCTACAACCAAGCATCCGTGATTGCGTGGTGCGCGATGCGTAATGGAAGTGTTTTGCTACGATACGTGTTTACGACTACGTGGTTTGGAGTAGAAAATTTTAGTTAGTTAATGTTTAGTGGTACATCAAAATGGACGTGGTTATGCTTTATACAATTTTGGAGTATGAAGCAGATGAAGAACTATTGCTACTTTCGAATAATTTATGCGAAATCATGAAATGTTTAGTCAACAGAGCAGGGAGGGATGTTTCAGTACTTTAATTAGTTATAAAAATTAAATAAAACATATACTAAAATATAGATAATATATTGAAAAATATTTTAAATAAAATAAAATAATTTAATCCCGCACTGCGTTTCACGCAAAAGTTGCCTTCGTGGCGACTGCTGCGCGATTGACGTGCGTGATTCGACAATCGCGCGCGTGAATTATTAATAAACATCAATACTATTTTTCATGGTTGCAACTTTTGCGTGATCACGCATCGCGCATCGCGCACCACGCAATCACGGATGCGTGGTTGTAGGAAACCACGGCTTAAATTTTCCTGGCTATGTCGGTAGGGTTTTGAAGATTTTGAAGACTGGCAAGGGGAGATAGAGAATCACTTTGAATCGTGAAAAGGTTATGGTTGAGGTCAGAGGAGATGTATTCGATGGCTTTTTGGATGACCAGAGCTTCAGCTATATATATTGAGCAATTATCCGAAAGTTTCCATCGAAATGTGTTTTTTTCCGTGAATGATAGCCATCCCAACGCGGCCTTCGAAGACGGATGCGTCGGTGTAAATGTGTATATGATTTTGTGAGAGGGACAGTGTTTCCCTGAATGAATTGTTGAAAATATTCGGAGGTGTGGATTTCTTGGGTAGTGTATGTAGGTCGAGATTGATGTTTATTGTGAAAAACCAATGAGGACATAATAGGGTTTCATAGGGTATTATGTTTTGGAGACCATATTTTGTATATTTATACATACATCTGCATACAAGCGTCTTCATTGTACAATGTACAACTAACATTGACTACAGTAACTACAGTGACGTATATAGATTTTCATTTCGGAGGGGGCCGATTATGTATATGACTTTTGGGTGGAAGGAAAGGACGAAGTACACTATTATGAAAAAAATTACTTTAACACTATAAGATTTCTCGACTGTCTTTACACTATCAGAGAAATAAGAAACTCAATTTTTTTAACGATTTATTATTTTTTAAAAGTATAAAAACTATATTGCAATAAACAAATTTTTTATTAGAGTCACAAAAAATTAACCACATATTTTCTTAAAATAATAAATCTATTTTATAAATATAAAATTTTAAATTATCGCATAAGCAACATTCAGTGTCGCGACAAATTTTCGGAAACCCCCAGCATTAAGATATATCCGTATTAAAAATAACAATCTTTAACAATGGTGTTTTCATTTCGGAGGGAGCCCGGGCCCTCTCGGCCCCCCATAAATACACCCCTGGTACATTAATCAGTAGTTGGTTTATTATTTTTTAAGCAATTATTTTTCAATTTTTTACTGCATATTATACCACATATTTTGATGTTTTTTAACACATATTTATGCGCATATTTTAGTATTTTTTAGCGCATAAAGTTCCGAGCCTTGGTTATAAATAGTTTTCTATGACAATTTCTTTTATGTTTCAATGGTTAATTGTTTTCTGTTATGTTATTCGATATTAATTTACCCGACGACTCGGGTCGCTTGGTTTGTGAACAGATTCTCGTTTTTAAGGACACATTTCCACGGCTGGAACCCGATTGAGCACGATTGCAATCAAACGATAGGAACCAAAAAATAACACAAAAATCACACGATTGAGCACGAAAATGAGTGCGACGTTGCCGCTTTGTACCGTAGAATATTATTCGGTGTACCGTATTACTGTGCTTTCAAGATTTTTTTATAATTATTATGTAATTCAATTTTAGATTTGTAACGATTATTTCATAATTTAAAATTTTTACGGCTCAGGTTTCCTAAAAGAAATAACTCTCCAATAGAAAAATGACAAGACACCTTTTTTTTCGCATTTTTTATATTGTTGGCGTATAGATCGCGGTGCTTCCATATTATTATTACAAAATAAAATACATTTGAATATAATTATTTATAATTAAAAATCTTTTATTGGATTTAAATCACATGTTATAATTACACTTTTTTTTTTTTTTTGCTAAAAAATAGCATTCATACAATTATCATGAAAAAGGTAAAAATTTAAATTTTTTTCCCTAAATATATATTTCCAACTTTCAATAAATATTTAAGTAAGTTGTCAGCATTTTTAAATTCAGAGTACTCTCGATAAGCCTTTATAGCAGTATTTTTAACGCGCGGTTAAGTGAAAGTAATTGCGATAGTTTTTGAAATATCGGGCCATAATTTTACTGCGCGGTAAAATAACACTAGTGTGTTGCCAGCCTAATAGTTTTCAATCTGACAACGTTGTATACAATATTTTTTTTTACCATGCTCAATCAGGTCGTCAAAAATGTCGGCCGATAACGACCGTACTCAACGTGTAATTCAGTTTTTCGTTTGTTTCGTTGTCACTAATCCGTTTTCAATAATTTATCGTTTACCAATATGTTATCCGTTATAGTGCCGGCTCCACAGTTTTCAGGGCCCGGTGCAGAATTTTGCGGAGCCCCATATATACATATTAATTTTTTTATTTATTAATTATTTATAAAAATCTACGTTTGTTCGTGTTATTATATAATTAAATAATACTTCGAACCGTTGTCGACGATGAAGAATTTTACAAGTGCATGTGTGTTTAATACTTCAAAGCTATGCGTAATTGGTACCATCTTAATTTTCGTTGATAACAACCCGTTTTCTGAGAAAACCACAAGACCACACGGGTTGCGATTTGCGTACTGGGACTATATTATTTTTATTTATAGATAAAGTGATATTCTTCCGACACTGATCCGTCAACCGATTTCATCGTTTAACGTTTACTGATATGTTAACTGTTATAGATTTCAACCGTTTTTTGAATAGTTTACGGCAGTGGTTCTCAATCTTTTTAGGACCGCGACCCAATTTTTCTTCCAAAAATCTATCATGACCATAGTTTTACATTTACAGAATCAATAAAAATAATTTCAAAAAACAAATTTTTTCTATTTTATTACTTATTTACTACTTTATAATAATAATAATAATAATAATAATAATAATAATAATATAATATAATATAATATATATAATATAATACTTAATTAATAATTAGGCGTATGTGATGAATGTGCTTGTTTCTTACAATCTGTATAATTAAAAAAACTTCTAGCGACCCCCCCAAAAATTGACTCGCGACCCCCTAGGGGGTCGCGACCCACAGTTCGAGAAACGCTGGTTTACGGTATACTCATAACGTTTTAAAAAAGTTTTGGTGTCCTAATTATAACTTACATTTTTAACTTTAAAACTAAAATTTGTTGAAATATTCATAAGGTAATTAGGTAATTTATATTGAGTCATTAAAATAGTAAACTAATATATTTGAAATGTACAGGTGTTGTAGATTATAATGCAACCGCGATGTATATGGAGTCTATTAGTCCAATAACAATCGGAATAGAAAACAGAATAATCATTAAAACTTCAAATTAAAAAGCAATACGAAGACACAAAATGATCAAGTATTTTTATTTGTTATGTCTGTAATAATATGTTTTAATTTGTAAAACTAAATTAAAAAAGTGTTATCATATTTTCATTAATAGAAAAATATTTTTTTATTAACGTCTTTGTAATATATAATTTTAAAATTTCAATAAGACTGCATCTGCTATTATTAAATATAAAATCCTTACTTTTCAACCTGATGAAAACTCATAATAACTGTATATAATAATTTATTTATATAATTTAAATTTATGAAAATATATTCCCAATTATATTAATATACTATGTATTAGTAAATTAATTATTAAAATAATGAAATTTAAATATTTTATCAAAAAGTTGTTTATGATCTGGAATATTATCTATAGGAAAAACATCCTGTAAACTAGTATTCTATAAATTTCCTGTACATAGGTGGACATCAAGGGGGGCTTAGCCTCCAAATATTTGAATAGCCCCCCCCCAAAAATCGAAATTTTGTTAGAAATATTATTTGTTGTTTTTATAATTATCTGTTGTGTTTTTTTAAAATCGTAAAATAAGAAATAATAAAAAATTATTTACAATAGCATTAACAGTACCAATTAGTTCGGCAACTTGCGAAAGAAGTTTCAGTGCAATGAAAAAAATAAAAAATTGGCTAAGGGGGAGCGCGCATAATAGCCGATAATAAATCAGCCGAAAAATAAATGATCCGACTCGTAATTTTTCTGAATCATATTTGAGTCGACAGTATTTTAGCCGACACTCCTAAAATATATTATCTCCTACTATCTAATACTGTATTACTGATTAGATTATAGATAAAGATGTAATATGATCTAAGATGTTTTAGCGCCTTTAATCCCCTCCTTACCTAGTTTGAGTAGTAGTAATATTAAGTTGTTTAGTAAGTTTAAATAAAATTTAAGTTGGTATTTGGTATTATAACTTTAAACTTTATTACCGGATTACATAATATTGTAATGAAGTTATTAACTTATAAATTGTAGATTGTTAATGCGTAATTAATTATAAATTAAATAAAAATAATTTTCAATTCGTCACCCCGGTCGCCCATAGCTTTCGCCGGTTCTGACTAGTGCCTATTTGACTATTATAACATAGTATCTACATTTAACCGTGGCAGGCCCTATTTTTATGTGCACGTCAACACACAATGTGCATCACGAATGTACAAGCGTGCACTACGATTTACAAAACAAAAATAAAATAATATATACAATAATATATAATAATATATAAATATTATGTATGTAATATATTCCTTTTTCTAAGATAGTAGCGAGACTAAATTTTCATTTAAAACAGTAAAATCAAGTATGCAGTCCGAAATTGTACAAATAATAGGGCCTGAACCGTGGTATAAACTATTATCACTGTATGATATTACCATGCTCAAATGACAAATAGTGTCGGCTAAAATACGGTTCGGACAAAATATGTGTCGGCTAAAATACAGTTGGACGAAATATGTATCGGCTAAAATATTTTCGGTTAAAATAATGTCGGCTACAATATTTTCGGCTATTTTAAAGTTCCTCGGTTAATGTTCAGCAATCTCACTATATATTGGATTTGATTTAATGTTCTTATCTAAAAATAAAAATACAAAATTCTTCGGAACCCTTTAGACTTTATTTTTGATATTTTTATACCATATGTTTGGTTTGTTGGTTTCTTACCACTTCTTTTTATTTATTTTGTTTTTGAAATATTTATTGTTTTTTTTTAATCACACACACTGCGGGAAGGGAAATATACTGTTCGGTAATGGACGACATTTTCGCTGCATTGTCAAATCAGAAGTGACAAAGATTTGTGTTAATAACTGAACGTCTAAACCTTAAATAATTTATTCAGTTTATTTGCACAGACTGCACAAAAATACCTCAAGTTGGTTTGCGCAGTTTAACTGAACGTGTAAAACCACCTTTATTCGCAAGAATTATAAATTATAAATTTATATACAACACTATTAATAAAAGTTTTGTGTATTAAAGGTCCGGTCAAACAGAAAGCGGACTGTCCGCCGGTCCGCTGCGGACTGTGTACTCCATTTAAATACATCACTCTGGTTAAACAGACAACGGCCTACCGCGGCGGACTCAAATAAAATGTATACATAAATAGAATAGAAAAGAAATATATTATATTTTATAATATTTTATACTAATATAAATAACATAATATTACTACTATACGTTTATACTCTAATAATAACTTGAAATCTAATCGTAATCTTGAAAACAGTGGCGTAGCCAGGATTTTTAAATGGGGGGGCTAATCACATTTTTTGGATAAGTAAGGTTAAGAGAGGATATGAGAATTCATACTTAACCCCCCCCCAACCATCTACCACCAAGTTTCTAAACGTAATTCAAGCATTTTAGTATAGTTTTAAAAATATTTATTAATATATAATTTATAATAACAATAATAATTTTGGTTTCAGTGTTCAGTCACTTGCTCCACTCTGATAGCTGCATCCTCTTAGGCGAATTTCTGGCAAATTCAGTTATTATTTCACTTTCATCGAATTGCTCTTTTTTATTTATATTAGCTATAGCTAATCCATTCAGTCTGTTTTCCGACATGGTGCTTCTTAAAAAAAATTTTAAGCGATTAAGTGCTGAAAACGTTCTTTCGGGAGTTAAAGAGGTTAGGTTTTAATGTTAGTTCGAAGATTGGTGCGATAAGAGAGTGAATCAAGAGCAGAATTTGGTTTTGGAATAGTATTTTGACTCCATTGTTGCCTCCATATGAACAGGTCAGCTCTGATTATAGATGAGGTATCATCATGGAGATCTTGGACATATATTTTAGCAGCTTTTATAATATTTTTATCGTCATACATATTTAAATTAGCCGGAATAAGTCCTTCAAGTGGCATAACATCAATAAGCCTTTGATTAAAACGAGCATCCATTAATTCTATTAAATAGTCAAGACACATTATACATATAAACACGGACCATGAAGGGGCTATAGCTCCCTTTGCCCCCCCCTTGGCTACGCCACTGCTTGAAAACGTAATCTCCAATCAGTAGACAATACACTGAATATTCTACACGTATCAGCACTTCTGAAATATTCGAAAATATGTAAAAAATCGGTCTTCAAAAGAACTCAATTCACTGCACAGTCGGTAAAACTCCCCGAATTCTTTCCTTTTTTTGGTTTATTTCATATACCCATTTTTTTTTCTTTTTACTTGACTTAAGGCAAGCAGAAGAAGCAATTCTTCTTCGTCGGAAGAACTGCTTGAAATTTTGTAATATGAAAACAGAAAACTGAAAAAGTAGAAATAAAAAATAACCAGCAGTACACTTTGTGCAGTTTTCAAACTGGTTCGCTCAAACTTGTCCGCATTCTATTTGACTATCAGCGGACCGGCGGCCTGGCTGCGCGGACAGTCCGCTTTCTGTTTGACCGGACCTTTATTATCTAGTTCTATTTTAGTACTTGCAACAGACGTTTCACGACGTCGGGGTCGCGGGTCGTAGTCGTACGTAATAATAAAAGCGATAAGCCGGTTATAACTTATAATAGTTATAATTATCCAATGCACACGCATTAATGATAAGGAGTAGGGAATTGACGATAGTTACATTGCGCACCGCATGCCTTGCACAGCGTTCTACTATAAAATAATTGTTTTTACATTTTTAAATATAATGAAAACTGTTTTGCGCAAATCCACTATATGAGGACAGTATTCATAGTAAAGTTACAAAATTTTTATAGAGCATAAAGGAGAACTTTATCTGTGCAATAGTGTTCTTATTTTGTTTATAGCATAATTCAATATTTTTTTATAAGCAAATCAGTGGCGTAGCGTGCCTTGGCGGAGCCTCGTATAAATATTTGTTTGGGGGCCCTTAGGAAAGGTAAAGATATCTCACAAAAGAAAAAAAATGTTTGCGTAAAAATAAAAGAAATACTTATTCATCATAATTGTCTATCTGTCATTTCCAAAATTTGTACAAACAATTCAAAATAAAAAATATACACTCTCCTTGCCTTTTTTTCGACAAACTGATTTATTATTTATTTATTGTTATAATTATTTTTTTTTTTTTTTTTTATTAGGTAAAGTAATCTACAATCTATACAATTATTTGTGTACAATAAGTAGGTGGGATATAGGAATATAAAATTAATGTGAGTTGATTTGAATATGGGAGATTACCCAGTGGTAACACCCAGCACGTGAATTTGTTTATGTATGGTCATTTTTTTTTTTTTTTCTGTGTTAGGATAGGAGATCCCTACACCATTTCCTTTTTAATCGTCGATGGGGGTTATCGGGAAGTGTTTTTGTAGATAGTTTTGTGATTAGGGGGTTTGTATGTGAATGAAGTTTAGTGTAGAATTTGGTGTAATAAATTTTAGAAATTTGATTTAAGGAGTGAATTTTAAGGTCTTTATGAAGATTATTATTTGTTATATAACAAGGTGCAGAGGTGCAGAGGAAAGGAGACGAAGGCAAATGGATTGAAAGGCTTGAATTTTTCGTGTATTGGAGGGTTTTGCGGCATCCCAAAGTTGAATGCCGTAAGTCCATAGCGGTTTAAGAAGGGATTTATAGATTATTAATTTGTTGTTTATGTTCATTTTCGATCGCAGAAGGGGTCTTAATAGATGGAGACGGGCATTTAAAGCTTTTCGTTTGAGTGTTAGGTGGGCATTCCAGGTAAGTTTACTATCTAAAGTAAGGCCTAGGTATTTGACTTCTGAGCAGGTAGGGATTTGAATATTGTTCATTGATACATGTGGGCATGTTGCTTTTTTGTTTAAGGTGAAAGTTATGTGGGAGGATTTAGATTCATTAATTTTAATTTTCCAACGTTTTGTCCAAAGATGTATTATATTAAGGTGTTTTTGTATCATGTTAGAGACCATAGCTGGATTCACGTTGGAGGCCACAATTGCTGTGTCGTCAGCGTAGGTGCCAAGTTCTGTATAGGGTGTTTTAGGGATGTCGTGGGTGAATACGTTATATAGGAAGGCAGCGATATCGCTGCCTTGGGGAACTCCAGCTAAGATACTAAAGTATTTAGATATGATTGAGTTTTGGCGTACAACGAAAGTGCGGTCGGTTAGGTACGATTTTAACAGAAGAAAGTAAGGTGCAGGCAAGAATTTTCTTAATTTAAATAGTAGGCCGTCAAACCAGACCCTGTCAAAGGCTTATGACACGTCAAGAAAAACGGCTGCACAATAGTGTTTCTTTTCTAGTGACGAGGATACAGTGTCAACTACTCGGTGCAGTTGATGTATGGTCGAATGTTTAGGTCTAAATCCGAATTGAATGTCTGGGATGATTTTTGCTTCGGTAGCCAAAGGTAGAAGTCTTTTTAATAGGATCTTTTCGAATATTTTAGAAAGAGTTGGGAGTAAGTTTATAGGGCGATACGAAGTGACGTTTTCGGGGGGTTTGTTTGGTTTTGGAATTAATATTATTTCGGAGAATTTCCAGATTAGAGAGTAGTAAGATAAGCGTAGCATTGCGTTGTATATATAGGATAGTAATAGTATTACTTTTTTTGGTAAATTTTTAGCAGTGACGTTAGTAATGCGATCATAACCTGGAGCTTTTTTGTTATGAAGTTTTTTTATGATAAATTAAATTTCACCGGGACTAGTATGCTTGGCTGGGAGTGAAACGGGTAAAATTGAGTTCAAGGTTAGTGTGACTATTTTACTTTGGGTGTTGCTTATAGCTATGTTATGTGGTGTAAAGGTTTTAAATAAATGTTCGCCGAAAAGATTTGGTTTATCTGTATCGGAAATAACCCACGAGTTGTCTTCGTTACGCAAAGGGGATGGAGTAGAGCGAGTTTTTAATATTTTTTTCGTTGCTTTCCAAAGAGAAGAGTTGTGCGTTGATAAGTTTTGGATGTACTGATGATAGGTGAGGGAGCTATATTGGAGAAGTGCTTTACTTAATTTGTTTTTTAATTGATTATAATTACGTTTATCGATAGCATATTTGTGTTATTGCCATCGAGATCTAGCTTTGCGTTTTTCTTGAATAAGTTATTTAATTTGATAAGGGAGAGGGTAGTTTTTAATGTAAAAGTTGAAGGTGGTTTCTAAGAAAGAGCATTCCTGTATGTCAGATGTGAGTTTTTGGACAGTGTTGTCGATGTCATCGTTTGATTTCAAGGAGGGATTGAGTTGTGTACGTATTTCTATGAGTTTTTGGAAGGAGGGCCAGTCTATTTTTCCGTGAGATTGGGCATTTTCGAGGGTATTTGAAGTGAGTATTTCGAAGTCAAGTATGATTGGTGTGTGGTCGGATGATAGATCGTTTATATTAAAGACATTGGTATTACAGTGTCTTGGGATTTTTGCTATGAAAATATCAAGGATATCGGGTCGTCTATTTTGATGCGAAGGCCAATAGGTGGGGTGAGGAGGTGATAGTATTTTTATGTTGGAGCTTTCTAGTGATCTAAGAAGAGTTCTTCCCCTTGTGTTTGTTGAAAAACATCCCCAAGTGGAGTGTTTAGCGTTTAGGTCGCCAGCTATAATGAAGTATTTACCTAGTGATTCAAAGTAGTTTTTGAAGTTATTCATACTAATTTTTGGGCCAGGAGGGCAGTAAGTAGATGAGAGTATTAGTTTAGTGTATTTATTTAAGGATATAAGAATGCTGGTTGCTTGGAGATAAGTTTCGTTAATTTCGGGGAGAGGTGAATGAATTAGGTTATTTTTTATTAGTATAACTGAGCCAGCGTGAGCCGTGTTGTCTGGGTGATTACTTAGGCTTTATAGCCTAAGTAGGCTATATAGCTTTATATATAGGCTTTATAGCCGAGAATTTTAATATTTTTCGTTGGAGTTAGATGAGATTCAGAAATCATAGCTATATCTATATTGTGATTATTTAAGATTGCCTGAAGTTCTAGTTTATGAGGCAGAATACCGTTTGCGTTCCATGTGATTATTTTAAGTTTGGGATTAGTTTCTATTATTATAACTTAATTTATTTATGAGTGAGGTGAGAAGGGTTATTAGAGGATTAAGAAGTGTTATGAGGGGTGATATTAGTGTTTTAAATTCAGAAATGAATGTTGTTAGTTGGCTTGTTAGTGATTGATCGGGGAGATGACCATTTGAATTGTTTAACAATAGTTTATTTGGTTTACTACCTTTAGTTACTTGTGAATATAATGTGTGCTGGGTGTCGTTGGGTTCGGTTTTTCCTTTTACTCATTATTTTTTATAAATCGCTACTAATACTACTAAACCAGAAGAACAACTGTTTGTATTCTATTACAATGTAATGCACAATAAATTAAAACGCGTCAATAAAAACTGCTCTCCGTGGTTTATCGTCGTATCGTATGTAGATACATCGAATATTGTGGGATTCCCCTGTTGAAGTAAATTACGAAGAAATCCCGCAGCCCGCGATAACCGATGTAGGATGTTGCCAACTTTTGAACGCACACTTTACGCGGGAAAAAAAGAAATTGCTTTTTTTGACTTTTGTCAATTCTGAAATAAAAAAAAAAAATTAGGAATTTTTTATTAATTTTTGCTTACGCACGTTGGGGCACCCGTAGCCCAAGGTCCTCGTATAATTGATACGGCAGATACGACGGTAGCTATGCCCCTGAAGCAAATCAAAAATTAAAAAAAAACAAGCACTAATAAATTATTAAATCTAATCGTATTTTTAGTATCAAAACAATTGAAACACTACGTCACAGATAATGTTAACATAACATAACATAATATAATATAATAATATAACATAATAATGTTCTACTTAATATGTTGTAAAATATTGGTACTTCTAACATAAAGTCTGAGTTTACTTGGTTCTCGCAGAATGAGTTTTGCGGCCGAATTACGGGTGCGCTGACATCCTCTTAACATCTACAGACGTCGAAAGAAGTTTTTCTCTTTATAAAACCATATTGGCTGACAATCGGCTATTATTCGACGTAGAAAATATTTAAAAAAACATTAGTAGTGCAATGCATTCATTTATCAGGTAAGAAAAAAGTTATTTTAAAACTATTTTTATATTAATATATTTAATATTTATTTTGTGGATAAATCCAAGATTTAAAATTCGAGAAATCTATACTGGCGATTGATCATTCAATGTAAAAAATATTTTAAAAAAACATTAATTGTGTAATGCAATGATTTATCTTTTATATCTAATTTTTTTATTCCAGTAAAATATAATTTTTTTTTGTGCATATTATTTTGCATATTTAATGGTTTAAATGCATATATTCAATTTTTAATCTGCATATTTTCCAATTTTACCTCCTATAACTTTTCTGCCCTAGTTATTACATTATACTACAAGACGAGCAAGTTTATAATATTTCTTGAATGAAGGCACTTTACACTTCAAAGGTATACTGTTCGAATCTGAAATCTTGTACTTTTAATTAATCAGCTATTTAGCCATTAGATTTTCTCAATTAGAAACGCTGTTCTTACAATTTAAATAAATTATAATTTAAAATATGACACAGTATTTACAATTACATCTTTGAGGATTCACCCTATGGTGTACCCTTAGATTTGGTCCTAATTATTTGATATGCGATTTATGTACACATGCCAAAAGAGCCGCAATTTATTAATTTCCAAAAGTAACAATTTTTAATGATACACATCATTAATTAATTATATTTTTGTAAATATCTATAAAGCCGCGTACTAGTGCTTTGCATGGTCCGGTCTGTATCAGTCTGGTCCAGTCTTATCGTATAAAAATAGGTAAAGGACCGGTTCGATCCTAATCAATTTTTCGAATGATTTTGGTCCGGTCCTGGTTTAAAGTATAATAATTTCGGTTCGGTCCGGATTCTAAAATATAATCAAATCGATCCGGACCGATCGGTCCCGATTAGCTTAAAATGTACGGCTAATATTAAGGGTTGTTTCAAATCTAATATCTATTGAACAGTGATTTAAAATTATAAAGATATTATTTATAGAATAAATAACACGAATATTATCATTATGGCCCATGGGAATCAGTATTTTACCCCAGCACCGTTGTTTTATATACATTGCAGTAGCGTACTAACGTGGGGCGGGGGGTTGTGGATAACCTCCTCCCCCGAAATTTTTAAGATGAATTAACTTTTTATGAGAAAACTAAAATATCTGGTACCTGTAATATCATATTGTACTTAGGTATTAAAAATTCTCCATCATAATAAAATAAACAGCGTACATTTTAAAATACCTTTGTACTATATACTACTATACTATACCTTTATACTATCAATTATTCAGAACTTTATACCAAAGTAACTAATAAAATTATCCGAAAATGAAATCGAGACAAGTACGCAATTGATGTCAAAACAGTGGCCATTCATAATAAACTCATGTGACAATATTATAAACTAAGAAGTTATATTGTGGAAACAAAGATGGATAGCCGCAGAAAATAATCTTCCTTGCACTTTTATAGATGCAATTAGTTGTTGTGATGAGTTACTGTTCCCTAAAGTATACCAATATTTAAAAATTGGCACTACATTGCCCGTCACAGTTGCCAGCGTAGAACGGAGCTTTTCAACGTTGAAACGTTTGAAATCATATTTGAGGAATTCTATGGGGAAAAATCGAATATTGAATTGGCTTATTTAAGTATCCATAGAGAAATACCAATAAATAGTAGTAAGGTGATCAATATTTTTTCGGAAAAAAATAGAAAATTAATATTTTAAAAAAAAATATCCATGTAAAATAAATAAATAATTATTATTTAATTTTTTTTTTCTATGTATGGCTTAGTAGTAAGTTAAGTTATTTTAGACTTCAATACATATTTTATTATGACATGTCAATAAAAAAAATACCACAAATAAAAATTAGTAATTTATTAAAATGTACGATATGTTTTTTTATGTTCAGGTGTCACGCCATCCAATATGTTAATTTAAAAATTAAACCCCCCCTCCCCCAAAGTTCAGGTCTAAGTACGCCACTGATACATTGTATGTACTATCATGTATATTGTATATATCTCAAAGCTGTTCATGGTATCTATTGACAATTAATAATTTATTATCGAACATATTTTCAAGAAAAATTATTATTATTCTCGTTATGTAGTGAGTAACGTGGAATATTGTGGAAGTGTCACGCCGCGCCGCGCGGTCCAAATATATAGATGTATACAACTGCCAATGAAATACTCGCACATTATTATCTTGATTTATATTAACTATAGTTTATCTATATATTATTTTGGGAAAATGGAGATTGAAAATGAAATGTGCACTTCTAATTTCTATCCATTCTTGTCGATGATGCCGGTAAACGGTAATACTTGGAAAATAGTCTATTAGCCAGACCAGATAGCAAATAGTTCGATATTTCCACGTAAAATGCTTTGTAAAAATAACTTAATACATTACATTAATACTTACACGAGTATAGTATAGTGTAGAATATATATACCTAATATACCTATATTAAAATATAAATTTACTATAGTCTATTTTCATGGTGCAATATTTTTTTAGTTTGGACCGTTTGTCCGCTCTATCATATTATGTTATACTTGGGGTCTTGTATGGTAGAAAAAAAATAGATCCACGGTCCGGTTCGGTCCGGTCCATAAGCTTTTACAGACCGAAATTTATTAGTTCGGATCGGCGGTCTGGTCTCGGTCCACTTTTAAATTTTCAGTCTGGTCCGGTCTAAAATTAAAAGTAGAAATCGGTTCGGTCCGACTTCAGTTCTTTTTTAACATTTTTAGTCTCTAAAATTACGGACCGAGCAGAACACTACCGCGTGCACACTAGATCACGCACAAACTAAGCATGTGTGCTCATCAGTGTTACCAGGTTAAAGAGATTGAATGTTCAGAAAATTATCGTAAAATGTTCGTTTTGTTCGTACTGTAAAAAATGTCCCTTCGCTTCGCTCAGTCGGTAAATAAATTTTAATGAAAGAAGTATTAATTTATATTGTTTAAACTATAAAATGTTGTATGTAAAATGTTTACCATAATCAATCATTTATATTACCTACTTGAGTTATGATAAATAATAAACAAATGAATATGTTATATACTTACATGTTTTACAGGAGATCGATTAGCTGACGATTTTGATGTTTTTATGATATATTGATCCATTGCTATTATATATTATAAATATTTAACACAACGATAAAAATTGCAAATCCAATTAATAAATTAAAATACAAGCCATGGTGCGTAATGAGTGTTCGGCACTTCTGAGATCGTTTGATTTAGAATAAATAATAATATAATCGATTCAAGACGCTTCAGGCGATTTTATGACGAACCTAATCACCCATATTTTTTATTGGTAACCTAAAACTAATTCTTGTTACTTGCTATTTTTAGTTACTTTCAATAAAATGATAAAATGATATTTCATACAATAAATAAGAACTTATCAGCTAATGATATTTATTTTTTGGAAATTTTGACTTCAATGTCTAAAAATAGATATATCAACAATAATTGAAAATTTGCCGAATGGGTCACTATAATATTATCTAATAACTAAAACTGTGATGTTGATAATATTATCAAGTTATATTTTGGATTCTTTGAGTAAAAATGAAATTATCTAAATTTATACATTCATCTTATTAAAATGTTCGTAATTAGGCGTACGAATGTTCGTTTTATGTTAAGTTCGTACAGTAGTTTGAATGTTCGTACTAAAACGAACATGTTCGTACGCCTGGCAACACTGGTGCTCATGTTGTGCGTTCTACTAATTTGCTTAGTGAGGACGGTATATTGAGCTCGTTTTTGACGTACAGCGAACGCAAGCCGGAAAGTTCGTTGTGCGTCGTGCTAATTATCATATTTACTGCTCATATCGCGTCCCATGTGGTCACATAGTATAAAACACACATTATAAGAGGTTCTCATGAATATCAAAACCATACTTGTGGATAAATTAAATTATTTAATTAGTTCACATAAACATTATATGGGAAATTAAGATAACAAATGAATAATCGAAACGACAGTAACCACATCCTGTATCCCTGCATCAGTAATTATGTACCATACGCATGCAGAATCAATAAGAAATTATCATATTTTATTATCATTAATATATACACACACACACTTGGGATTTACACACACACACTTGCGTATATCAGATATAAAAGGGGGTCCCGAACAGGCCTTATTCAGACGAGTTTTGGCTATGCTGCACTGAGCACCTTCACGTCAGTGTATGTTATGGTCTGGACTTAGAAATATTTCATACTATTTTTATAAGTTATAATTGTTAGGACTTAAATAATTTCTACTTAGAATATTTACAGAATTGTAGTTAGGATAATTTTATGAGTTAAATAAATTTAATTATTTTAAAAAGTCTTAATTATTCCTTACTACACCTACAACCAAGCGTTGACTGAGACGTTGAAACTGAATTATGAGATCGAACGGTTGGCACGTAACACTCAGTATGGACAGCAGTATGTTTAGTATTGTTGCGACCGCGCCCACGATTATACAAGTTTAGTGCATAATTATTTAATAATCATTATTATTCATTTTCATTTAAATTTTTCGAAATGGAATGGAGTAATGAATTGTGTCTAGATTTCATTTAACATTACCAACAACACCCAGTGCTATAGAACCCAAAAAATTATTATTATTTTTCTAAAACAAAAAAAAAGAAGAGTGGAAAATTATTTCAAAAAATTTAAGTAGGGAAGTCGATGATATTAAAAAGAAAAGTCCTACATTTGTTGGGTTATTTTCGGCGTGAAAAAGTCACTTGAGTGACAATTATTTTGAATTATCTTTTGTGGTTATACAAATGCGTCGAGTATACTTAATTGCATAACTCACGTGGCTTTTAAAAGTTATAAAATATCGTAATCCAGTGTATATGTCGTAGGCATATAGTCATTTATATATATAAAGTTAAATACCTAGTAATTTAATTAAATGACTAAGAATATAATTAAATGCCTATTTTATATCAGGCAAATAATAAAAAAACATTTTGTATTATTTTAAAAATTTAAATATATTTTCTATCAGTTATTTATTGCTATTTTATACATAAAAAATCAATGTATTATTTATTAATATGTAAAACACGTTGGTATATGAAATAATATATTTAATTTTATGTTCATTATTACTATTGTTTTAAAAATGAAATCATAAATATATACAGGTAATAACTAATTAGATGTGATAGACGTAGATGATAGTACGAGTAAATTGTATACCAGTGGCGTATACAAGGGGCGACGTGGGGGTCAAATCCCCTCCATTAGCTTTTTATTATTTAATTATTTTTTGTTTTTTCTTATATTATATAGTATGCACTATAAAAAAATATTTTGTGATGTGAATCCATCGAGCTATTGAATTTTGACAATTTAGTCAACACTGAAAACCATTATAATTTTATTTTCGTTTATTTATAACAAAGTAATGTTTATTTGGTATTTTGGTATATTTATTATAGCTTATCTTATAATTTACAGAGACAATACTATGTATATAACAATGTGTATGTAACCTAGGCTAATGGGCTTCTACTGAATGTCCGTGTTTAAAATATTATCGGATACTATCGTTGTTATGAGAAAAGAGAATGAGATCATTATCGTTACGGATTTAGTTAACCGCGTATACATAGTACATTCTATTTATTTATCTGAAACCTAAAAAAAAAAAAAGAAATTCACGGGATAATTGATAATTTATTGAACCTATCATGGATTCGTGGAGAAACATAGTTCATAATTGTACTCACATTTACAAAAAATAGCAGTGCCGTCAGACGTCAATGCAACATTTCGATTACCGAGTATAAAACACTACATCAATTAATCTATTTTGGTCAAATTTACGTTATTACTTATTGTACTCGGTGCGCACTGAATACAAATAATACGTCAAATTGAAAACGATTTAAATATAACTTTTACTGTATGATTATAAACATGATCTACAATATATTCAAACCAACTAGCATCTGACTACACGGGACAGCGAATAAAAATAATAAAATTATTAAACAATAAAGTTGATAACTATAACATTGTTATAACTTATAATATTAGTTATTTAGTTATTACTTTATATAGTAATCAAACATGAGTAATAAAAGAAAAAATAATACTCTACTTTCATATTTCAATAACAGTATAAAATCAACTGTCGATTCAGATCTAAATGATCTACAACCTGCACCAAGTCAACAAAAACAAACAGACACAGTAAATTTGGTGAGTAAAAAAAATTGTATGCTTGACTATTTGACTTATCAGAGTCTTTAAGGCTCCGATTTATGGGTTTCTAATGTTTCTATAAACAATATTATGTTATAATTTTTTTTAAGACAACATGTTCATTAGCAAGGGAAAATGATATTGGTTTGTTTGTTAATTGTGATTTGAGTTTTACTGATAAAAACCTAGTAAGTTATTTAACTATATACAAATAGTATTGTACTATTGATATTTAAATGAATCATTTTTTTTAAATTTACAAAATTATAAAGTACATTTGTTTATAGATTCTGATAGATGTGTAGGTTCCATCAGAAACTTATATATTTCCTATAATAGAAAAAAAATAAAGGTAGGAATCTCAAATTTCAACACCATTGGTTGAACATTTTCAAGTGGTTAGCATATTCAGAGATAAGGCAAGAAGGTTTTTGTAAAGTATATTTAATTTTTTCAAGAACTGGTGGATTTAGATGTCAAAAATTATATACACTTGTGATTAAACCAATGGATAACTTTAAAAAAAGCATTAGAAGTATGTCTATAAAGTTATGATCACACATTTTAAATTTGTTAATATTATTATAAATATTTAATATGTATGTTTTATTTATTATATTAGACTTTAAATAATCATGCTAAACATCAATATCATAAACTAGCTTTAGAAAAAGCTGATTATTTTTTGAATATTGCATTTTCAAAGAAACCTGAGATATAAACAAATTAAACATAGACAGGTAGATTAAATATTTTGTAATATTCTATTTTTATTATAAAGTTGTATTATTTTTTTATTACAAATTTAGTTTATGTTTAGTTTTAAAATATTATTGATTATAAATGAACCTAAATTTGTATAATTTCAGAGCAAAAAAAAGTTAAAGAAAACCGAGAGAATTTAATTCCTATTATTGATTGTATTTTGGTATGTGGTCGTCAAGAGATTGCTTTAAGGGGTCATAGGGACTTTGGTGCTTTGTCATTTGATGGTAAGTTTTTTTTTTAAATTGTATTAAAATACTATAATACTATTAGCTCTAATATGTTTTATCTACTATAGATTTTGGATACAATTTTATTTTAGCTAAGGAATAATTATTTTTAATAAGAGCCATAACCCAAACCTGAACTTATTGGGCCTTATTTCTTTGTCATTATTTTTCTAGGCGAACCTGAGATGAATGAAGGGAATTTTCGAGCTATACTGAAATATAAAGCAAAAGACATAGAATATTTAAAAAACTTTCTTTCATCAAGCTATCGAAATAAATATATTAGCCCAACTATTCAAAATGAAACTATAATCACTTGTGGTGATATTATTTTAAAAAAGTTGTGAAAGAAGTTAACGAGTCACATTATTTTAGTGTTCTTGCAGATGAGACAACAGATATTTCTGTTGTAGAACAACTTACTATTTGTGTTAGATATCTTTTTGGTACTGGGAAAGAAAAAAAATGTTTATGAAATTTCTTAAAATTTACAGAAGTTACAAGTTTAACGGCTGATAACTTAGCTGTAGCAATTTTAAATGGTAATTAATATGTTACATAAAAATAGACATGATTTTACAAATCATATCGCTTGGGTATCAGTTATTTATTAAATTGTGTATTAACTTTGTTTAAGGCTTGAATTCATGTGGTACTAATTGTAACAATATTTGTGGACAAGGGTATGATGGTGCATGAAATATGACAGGGCACATAAAAGGCGTTCAAACAATAATAAGAAATAAGTACCCAAAAGCTTTATATGTGCATTATGTTGCACGTACGTTGAATTTAGCTGTGTCATCTGTTTGCAATATTCAACCTGTACGAAATTGCTTAGGAACTATTCAAAAAATGTATTGTTTTTTTAATTCCCCAAAGCGTCATCAAGTGATTTTAACAGCAATAAGTCAAAGTAACTTAGATTCAAAATGGAATTTATATTTTAACAGAGTTATCAGTCATAAATGATGTTGCAGAAAGAGGCGTTAAGTTAATTCAAGAATACAATAGTATACTGACGAAAGACGAAAATCAAAAACAATTTCTACTACAAGTTGTAAATGATTATACAAAATATTACCCTGACTGTAAAAAAAATACATTAATTCGTTCATAATTAATAGATATTTTATTTGAATATAACGCATCTAATTTTCACATTGTATTACTCCATTGGACCACTACCTATTTATTTTTAATGACATCAATATTTAATATGTACTTGTGTAGATGAACGAATTTTTTTTAAGATTAAGTTTTTCACAGAAAATAATAGATTTACGAGAAATTTTATCTGAATGTTTTTTATAGAGAATACCTAAATCTACAATTTAGGTTCCATACAATTTTATACTAAATGTAATATATAATGAATTAAATCAGAATAATACTAAAACTACCCTATTTGATGAATATTCTACCCTCTTGCGGCATCTGAAAGGGGTTATTAATCATCACCAAATTTAACCCTCATAACTTTCGCATGGTAATGAAAAAATTGGGTGGGTGAGAAATCAAAAATATTTAACTTTTTTAACCCCCCTACTATATAAGGCAGCGTTTCCCAAAGTGTGTTCCGCGGAACCTTAGGGTTCCGTGGGACAATACTAAGGGTTCCGCCAGATTTATGTGATTATTGAGAAACTTATTTTATATTATACTTGGAAAAAATATTATTTTGTATTATTTAAAAAAAAATTGTGTTTTCAACTAGTTCTAATAAAGAGTTATCGTTAACAATATTAACAATAACATTATAAACATTTTTTAAAGTATTGATTTTCTTTTTTCTTTTTTTCTAGAAAAAATTAGAGTTGAATTGGAATTAAAGACATTAGGGTTCCGCGAAACACAAACTATTTTCCAAGGGTTCCGTGATTATAAAAGTTTGGGAACCGCTGATATAAGGGCCACCCTAATATATATATAGTATCTATATCCGTGGCTGAAACAGTATCAGTAGGTAATTTTAGATAGAAGGTAAATTTAAATTTTATTATTTGTAATATTTTAAATTACTTGTTTAACTAAACTGATAAATAATTGTTTATTGTGTTATAACTGTAATAAGATGTGTAGAGAAGGTTAATGTATAGTTGATAAAATATTTATAAAAAAATAACTAAGTAGCACATTAGTTAATAGGGCGGTTATCGATTCCACAAAAAAACTTGATTTTCGTTTCCACCAAAATGAAAAGGTTCGATTTTCCATGCATCAAATTAAGTGTTCGCGTTCACGCCACAATGCAAACGCACCATAACTCTTTTCGGCGTGATGGTTAGAACTGTCGAACACCAAATTCATAGTTAAAATACATAATTTTCTAAAAATACATAATACCTAGTAAAATGGTTTTTCTGTCCAACGAGTTTTAAATACCATTTACATTTGCCGCCCTGTGCTGAGAACACACCCAGCAGTACGTGAATTGATAGATGAGAGCGTATGCGCGTGGAGAGAGGAGATCGCCGCCTCAGGTGAATTGAGCCGACTAATCATACGGAGGCATAGTGACGGCATGACGACGCTAACAGTCGACCTCACTCCTGTACTGTAGTTAATGGCTATTGTGTAAACCTGTTTTATGTGAATAATCTTTAAAACATAAATCGTCAGAAACGTAATGTGTACTATAAGTCGGGGCAACGAAAAATGAGCGCTGCCCGTCGTGCACCGAACGGTAGTTCACAAGTAGTACTCATCGATTTTACAAAAAGCAACATTCAACCTTCAGTTACTTGGCGGTGAAAACGGTCACCGCTCACTTTTCGAATATACAATTAGGTACGGCGCGCGGCTGTACTACGTTGAGAATCATTGGGCTTAACCGTGACGGGTATCAACAACAGGTTACGGGAGCCAGTATTCATTTTTCGTTGCCCCGACTGTAGAACAACTCTGGAATTTGTGTACAGTTGTGTTACTTTTCTTGTGCGGAGAGCACCTGCCTATAAGCATACTTTTATACAACGTGTGAAAAGAAGATTTTTGCTGGAAAAAATTATTCTATCACCGTCAAAAAAAAATGTAAGTATTTACAAACATACTTTTATGCATCTGAATTGTTTTGAATTAATTTATTTTTATTTTTATCAGAAAACCATTAAAATTAATACTTAATTTTTTTAAACAATTTTAGTGAAAATTTCATGGATTTCAAAAACAACTCGTATGAATACAATTAAAGCTGGTCTTGTAGAAATAGAACACTTCAAAAAGTCTTCAAAACATTTTTTATAAGAAATATTTATGAGTTTACACACTTCACAATCTTTTTTAATTCTATTTCAGACCAGTGAACTTCTAAATTAAAACATTCATGTTTGAAAACAACGATAAAGTTTATTTTATATGTGGATAGCGTGTACTGTTTATTAACACATGAAATACAGATTGTAGCATTTAAGACTCGAAAATACGCTTGCTTGTAAATCATCTAATTTCAAAAGTCTATTAGATAGCATGTTTAACAAAATATTAGAAGAAGAATCTGAATTCATCTCTAAAAGTTCTGGATAGTCACTTGTATCAATAGAAGAATTAAAATTAAGAATAAATATAGTTAACCTTCTCAGAGGTTCTTCATACATATATTTACCTAAATTTATTCTAAATAAAAAAAGCTGTAATAAATGAGAAAAATACCGATAATAAATATTTTATGTACGCAATTGTAACTAAATTCGATAACCATTAAAATAAGAGTAAATTTAGTAAACACAATTCTGAAATGTTAGAAATAAAATGTGGTTTAAATTTAAATGTATTGATTTTCCAACGCCGATTAATCAAATAAAATAATGTGAATGTTTAAACAATGTTGAAATTCATAATCATTTTGATTTATTTTAAGTAAGATGGAAAATAACATTATTGTTTATATATATATATTATTTAGTGTTTAATTAATTAGTGTTAATTAATATTCTTAATAGTATGTTTTACATTTTTTTTATATGAATATTTAGTATTCTTATCTATTATTTACCATTCCCTTATATTTATTATTAATATTTTTTTTTTTTATAATATATTAATACATAAATTTATTGTTTATTTATTATTTATTTATGTTCTATTGGTAATTTCGTTCCTGGTGGTAGTGAAACTTTAATGTGCCTAAGTTGTTCGAGTAATTCAGTTGGTGAAGTAAGGTTTTGGTGTATTTGTCCTATTTTTGCCATTTGTATGATTTCTATTAAAATATTGGTTACGTAAATACATTTTGTGAGAACCAAATTTGCAAAATTAAAATGATTTAAAACAACATTTTTTAAATTTTGGCTTATTGTGAAGTTTGTTAAATCTCCCATGGTAAATTCTATTTTTTTTTGACGCGAGGTGATTTTGTTGCTGTTGTTGCGACCCTCGTGTTCAAATGAATCGTACAATATTGTTGATAAATGAAATAGATATTTATTTAAGTTCAAGAGAAATCACATAGATAAGTTATAAAATGTGCGGAGTGGAGATTCCTTGTGCACACCTATATGCGTCAGAGGGCTCGGAGCGATAAACTCGTAAGTCTTAACGGTCAGGCAATGTACATACGGACAGAGTCCGTGGAATCTCCAATAGTGATATGTGGGTGACTTGAGCTGTGGAATCTAACTGGTCTCTTGTCTCTCGCCCTTTGGTATTTATGCTAGTCCTGTGACTGCTAGGTCACTGCTGTTTGGTGAAATCGTCCCGGACATCACGTACATCCTGTGGCCATCGGATTTCTACATTTGATAATTGGCCAACTGTACGCGCCCTGGGCTGCATCATGAAAATGTGATGTTGCACTCTTGAATTATTATTTTGGAACGATATTTTATTGGAGTAGGTTATTGTGTTAATAGTTGTATTTACATTTTAAAAACGTACTTAATTTCTAAGGACATTTCCTTATACAAACGTGACGATTTCTCTTTAACATTTATTATGTGAAGGTGGACACGTACACAATATTACGTGTCTTACAACACCTCCCAACCAAAAAAAAGGATTATATTTACAATATAAGGAAATAGAATCCTTTAAATTTTCTAATCTATTGTTAGTAACACACATTTTTTTGTTTTTGTTTACATATTCAAAACTTACTTGCTAAGGTTAATTATAATCTTTAATTATTTTAAACACATTTTTTTTTAACTCTATCGTGTGAGTATTATATTGTCTTTCTCACACGTTACATATATATATATATATATTCACATGTATAGGTTTGTTTCATCCCTTCTTTTTTTTTTATAAATTATTTCGCAAGTTTTATTTCCTATATTTGAGTTGATTACAATATTTGTATATTTTAGTGGGTTTCATAAAACTTCTTTACATTATTTTTATGAATTACAACGAATCTACGTCCCCTTTGTATTTTTATGTTTTCTTTGTTTAGTACTTCAGTGACTAAATAAGGTCCTATCCATAAGGGTGTCAGTTTTCCCCTTCGTGCGAAATCTTTTAACAATATTTGGTCCTCTACGTGTATATCAATCGGATTCTCTGTTACGTCATATCGCTCCTTCGATTTGATTTTTCGTTTTATTAGTTTTTCCCTTGTGATTGCATGTGATTCCTGTAATTTTTCTTTTAAGTCATAATAATAATCATCGCAATTATAACGCGGTTCTGGGGAATTTTTTAATTTTATTGGTACTTCCAACGTCCTACCGTAAAGTAGTGCGTATGGCTGATAATTAGTACTACTATGTTCAGTCGAGTTGTACACGAAAAAGGCGTAGGGAAGATATTGATCCCAGGTA
>NW_020272849.1:1177558-1328081 GCF_003268045.1 Sipha flava | reverse complement strand
TACATATAACCATGCGATTCGCATATAATATATGTACTGGTTTACCCTCTGACTTTTAATTAAAATTCATTTCTATTTTTATGAATGCGAATATTGTGTTAATAATAATTATTTTCTTGATATCTACCATTACGATCTACATGGTCCCGTCCATGTCGTATGAGTCGTAATATTGCTTTACTCTCTGTTTTAAACTAATAGTTCTTTTCTATTATTGCGAATATTATATTACTCTCTAATATTTATAATTTATGTGGACCCGCCCGTACTGTAAGAGTCGTAAGGACCTACATTCATGTATGTCCGCAACAATATCATACTGATGTCTTTCTGTAATAGTTATTTTTAATGTCACACTTTGAAATGTAGCCATACGATTCATATATAGTATGTGCTTGTGTTACCCTCTAATTAAATTAATAGTTCCTTTCTATTGTTGTGTATATTATATTATTTATAATCATTTCCCGATCTCTTATTATGTGGTCTCTCCTCTGTAGTAAAAGTCGTAAGGACCTACATTTATGTATGTCCGTAGCACTAACTTCTGTATCAGATTATTTTATTAAAAAATGTAAAAGCATATAAATATTGTAGGTAAATAAATATCGTTAAATAGATATATATTATATAGCTTTAATGTATGTTTGTTTTTATGTATGTTTAGTATAATAATAATTATATTTAGGTAATCTCAGATATTGAATTATACCAATTATGAACCAGTTATTGTAATTTTTTTTTTTTTTTTATAAATATTTTTTATTATTATTTTTTTTTTATTGAATTTATTGCACTATCTATCACTACTTTTATACTACTGTATGTTGAATAATTGAATAATATTTAACATAATGCTATAAAAACATTTTCTACTTGTAAACATTTTAGATGTCATATATTAAATGTGTTATTTTTTTGTATAACTTGTTTCCAGAGGGTTCCATCATTGGATGGTTTTCCTTCGTTATGTACTCATGTGTTGTTTATTTTGATGTATGTGTATATATCTATCCTCTATTTTACTTATTGTGATTATAAATATAGATTGTAAATTTTCCAAAATAAAGAAAAAAAGCTAGTATATGATTTATTTTTTTATCGATTTGATAAATCTAATGGCATGGTACGGGAGTGAGGTTGATTATTGGCGTCGCCATGCCGTGACAATGCCTCACTTATGGTTCATCGGCTCCATTCGCCACAACTCGGCCTCAAATCTCTCTCCGCGCGTATACGCTATCATCTATCAATTTACTACAGGCTGTGTTCTTAGCCCACGGGCGGCAAATGTAAATGGTATTTAAAACGTGTTGGACAAAAAACCAATTGACTGATATATTTTTAGAAAATGCATTATAACTATGAATTAGGACAGGGCCGTATTTAAGATTTCTTCGCCCAGGAGCAACAATATTTTGCCGTCCCTCTTCCCTGAAACATAAAACCGAAAATAAGTGTCTCCAACTATTCAAAATATTCAAAAATACGGCTCTCAATTAATTTTCCCCGTTTCATTACACTACAACACAATATTTTTTAACTAATACCAAATCCAAAATAATAACCGAGTTATAATTACATAAATAATGTTATAGAAAATTATCTTTTATAAATCTGATGGTAGTACCCTTAAATAATTTAGTACCTTTCGGTATGAATGTCCCATCCCAATACAAATCAAGATTAAACCAATGCTTATCTATAGTACGCATCGTGAGTGGTGGCCCGCAGATTGCCGAAGGCGGCGGACACGAAGACCACTCCGTGGCCGCACGCCAATAAGCTTATGTAACTCAATGAAGGTATATAACTCTTATTAGTGGGTTTAAGTAACTTTCTAGTCGATTACTGAAAGAATATAGGATGAATTATATCGTCTAAATACTATCTTTCATTTGTTTTAATATTAAATTTTAAATTTTGTTCCTATATGTACAGTAGGTATTGTCAGTTCTCATCTGTGGGATTTCCGTATACGCCGACTTTTAGATTTTAGCACGGGGGCAAATAAAAATCTTAAACAACTGTACATGAATATTATTCTAATTCTCTTTATTGGCTTTAGTTAAAACTAAAAAAAAAATAAACATTTTTATATGAAAATAATTTGTCAGGGTAAAATAAAAATTAATTGGAAAGAATAACTTATTATGTATGAGACATAAACACAAAATCTTGTTTCGAAACGATAAAAATGAGTCCGGTGCACAAATCCAAACGACCATATATTACTAACCGAGTCTATGCATGTAACTAACTTTTGTATGGTCGCCCGGAGGACAACGAACGTGTGCCCCGTTAGCACACGTTAGTGGTCATACATTTCTAAAAATGTAATTTTTAGTGTAATTAAAACATTTGAAACTCTAAGATCTGAAGATGAATTTAAGAAATTATAGGAACAAATAAAAATATTTGCTGAAGAAAATGACATATGGTTACAAACTCCATTAACTGGTGTATATATTTTGTGATTTTGATAATTTGTTTTATGTTTTTTAACCTAAATAATACATAAAAAATATAGGAACAAAGCATCGCAGAAGAGTCAACTAGCCTTCATGACTATGTATTAACAACTACCACGGCGGCAGAAAATTATTCATATTTGTCATTAGCAAATTATGTAGAAAATTATTGGAAAACTTCTACATATTTTATTATGGACAGTGTTATTTCCTATCTTAAACATTGGGTTTACTGATGAAAGCTTGGCTATGGCCAGTTTGGTTGTAGCTCATTTTGTAAATTAGACACAACTGATTTAATGAAGTTTATTGTTCATTATTAGGTAATTTAGTAATATGTATATAAATAAATTTAGAAAACGAAATTGTAAATAAATTTGCTTTAAAAATATTGTTGATTTAATTAGGCTTTATAATAAAAATGTAATAGCTATGAACTGTATATTTTATTGATTATATATCTATATCCTTTTTATTTGTGTTTATTTAGGTAATTAGTCTGTAAGTAGTGACTAAGTGACAACATTTTACTTCGAAATAAACTATTATTGACTATAGGTAAGGTCGTAAGGACTTCTAATTAATATAAATATAAATGTTAGTGTTGACAATCAATATTGGGGGTGTGGGGACGAAGCCCCTATAGGTCTCTGGTATCATTAAAATTTAGCCCACCCAGAAATTGAACTCTAGTTGCACCTATGATCATTATTTAAATCTTGAAAACATACCAGAAAATTGATCAAATATTTATTTTTATTTTCTAGACCAATAAAATTGGTAAATATATTATTATCACAAAAATTACATAAAAAATATGATAACCGCTATTCGATTATACCTATATGACTACGTATCACAAAAAATATTAATTGTCATTATTATTTTTTCTGTGTTTCTCTTACATATTAAATTTAAGCTTATAATAGTGAATACAATAACAAATTAAATTAATAGAACTATCAGACCAAAAATATAAGTCACTAAGGCAATCTTTTTTGTAAAATATTAAATAAATATATTTATAATTTAAAATTGTATGCATAACTTGAAGCTTAAGGAAAGGTAAATTTCCCTTATTTAAAATCTGGAACTGGATCACGCCAATAAATGAACTGGTTGTAATCCAACTCTTGCATCGGTAACACAGGGAACATTTCATCCACAATTGTACTCATATATGTATATCTAAAAAATATATATAAAAAACCACTGTATTAAAATATTTATTAGGTTACAACATAAGTTGATATTACGTTTTTAGTTTTTCAAATATTAATTTCTCAACTTTTAAAAATTATAATTTAACTTCTACATAAATAAAATGATAAATTTACAAAGCGATTCATTAAATATTTACGAGTATGCAGCTTTACAAAATTAAAATTAAATAAAAATAATACATTTTAGGTAATGCAAATTTTAATGTTATTAGTTTAACACTTTTTAACAAAAGGTTTATTAATAGTAAAAATTATAAATTAAGTAGAATTTGCTCCTTGATAATTATTTCTAATGCAAATAAGAAAATAATGGCTTAGATTACTAACTGAATAATATAATCTAATACTAACAAATACGATTCATTTACTTATTAATATCAATGAATTCTAATAATCAATTAAATAATTCATTATATATAATTTCTAAGTTAATGCGCTACAATTTTTGAAAAATGTATACTCATATTTTAAAACCAAAACATAATGAATCACTCAGTATCTTTTGTAATTTCCTACAAATCAATATAATATATTTTTTCAATATAATATTTTTTCATAATAAATTAAAATTCTTTACTTCAATATATATACAAGATGCAGAAAAATTCATTTCATCGATTTTCAAAACAAAGAAATTGCGAAATACAAATTTACCGTTGTAAGCTTGTATATTTATCGAAGGTAAATGAATGCACACCACACACTTGTATAACAATCGCAACACAAAGCCTATTAATGTCATATCGACAATACGACCAGTTGTCATTATTATTGGTGCAGTTTAAAGTTGATATTTGTTGCAGTACATCGAAAACAATATATCGAGAACTGACTTTTATCGCATCCTGTATATCTATATATTATAATTCAATTATACTTCAATTGAATAGTATATACAAACAAAAAATTAAGATCATTCTACTTTTATTAGTTGTTGATGATCTCATAAAAAAAAAAATCAATAGTTTTAACTATTTTGTTAATTACATTATTAACCAGCACCTAAAAATAATTAATTATATTTTTTCAGCCATAAGTCATCACCATTTAAGATATAACTTATTCAAACTAACAAACAAATGTATATAATTGTTTGTCCTAAAATTCATAATATCCAACAAAAATAATAGTAAATTTAAATAATTTAATGATTTTAATACAATATGTAACATTAACTTGCATTTAAATATAATTTATAAGCAATGTAATGTGATAGTCTTGTTGAATATTGAAAATACTTGTATAAGATGATCATTGTTATTAGACAATCAGAAGGCAGACAATACAGTTAGTAGTTGGTATAATTAAATTTCGTAAAATTTATTGATAAAATAAAAGTTTTGACTATGTTAATGCTTATTGAACTATGAGTTAGTATTAATTATAAACTTTAAGAGTTGCCAAAATTATTTATACTGACTAGTTTTATAGCTTTTAGAAATTTATATAAATTTCAAATTAATTATACACTATTTTTCTCACCAGAACTCTGGATAATATTTAATGTTTTTGTGTTACTAATATCATGAGGTACTAAATAATTTTAGTAAAATTACATCCGATAGCATTATAATTATTATCTCATGCACACCTCAAATAAAATCATGACCCCTTACCAAATGTTTCACACTCAAAAGAAGTGGTACTAATGGTATCCCTACTGTCACTGATGACGTTACAATCGTCCTTATGATTTGTAACGTCACCGCTGCATGTCAAAACCGGAAAAAGATCATTAACGATACAACTCTGCCCGTTATAACTGAACAAGAAATGTAGATAAATGAATTGAAAGAGAAGAAAAGAAAACTATACATAATGATATATAGTACTTACGAAGACTGGAAAGTTTGAGTTAATTCGTGTTTCAGTTCTCCTTTGTGGTTTATAGTAAATATTCTTGATATTGGTATACCAATAGCTTGATAAGACCAAACATCCTTAAAACAAAATAAAAATTAGTGAATTACTTAACTAAAGATTTGTGAATCACACTTTAAGAATGGTAAATTTATTTTCGATTTTATTTTCAATAAATTTTACAAAATGTTAACACCAGAAAGTAATTATTCAAAAAAAAAAATATCAATATTAAAGTAAGTTTGTATTTAATTCAATATTTAACCATATGCACAGCATAAATGATGACTAAATATATGTTTATTATAATGTATCTCATAAATATTTTAATACAAAATGCTGTCTTTTTATCTACTATTCGAGATTTAAAATAAAAATTAAGTTATTCATTTTTTTTTTCAATTTTAAACTGTTTTTTTATATATTTAACATTCTTTGTACTGCAGTAAAAATTATATAAAATTTCTAAAAACTATGAACATGATTAATGATAAAACCAAATTCACTAAATATATACAAAATGGAAACTAACATTTATTTTATTTCCATAGCCAGCATAAAATGGTTTGTTATCAGCAGGAAATAGAGCTTGAATATCTTTGAGACAAGAAATTTTGAATTCCTCTGGTTTTTTCTCAATGACTTCGCGGTGAAATGCATTCAATAAGCTAGTTGGATTCAATAGCACAGGTCCTTCTGGTAAAGACAAATCTTCTTGTTTGATACTTTTTAAGTAATCTCTGGTAACTCTGGATTGACCAATAGCTCTAGCTGATAAATATAATAATTTATAACCATTATCTTTAATCTTAGTAAACAATTTTGCAACACCACTTTGAGCCCAATCTTTACCAACAATAGGAAGTATATGACCCAAAACATCTGATCTAAATAAAAATTAAACAAATGTTAATTTGAACAAATCATAAATATATAATAATATAATAATATTATATAATTACTTGGTAATGGTGCCATCAATATCAGATATAACAATTTTGTCATCATATCGCCATTTAAATAAAAAACATTTGCAATGACTAGTACCTTGATAGGCAGTTGTTACACTAAACACAATTTCATTAGAACCTTCTCTTAAATTTAATTTTTCCTGAAACAACAAACAATATAAATTATTTTAGATAATAATTAAGTCAATATAATATTATATACATATATAAGTTATTTATTAAATCATTAATTAAAATTATATAATTTAAACATTAGTTTTATATTCAAAAGTATCTCTGGTAGAGGTTACCAAACTTTTCATTTATCCAATCCATTTTGTACTAATCCAGACCATAGACCTTTTTTTGCTAATTGAAATATTTTTCTTTGATTTGATAAAATATACAAATAATTATTTAATACTTTTTAAATTTATTAAAAAAGTAATCTTAAAAATTGTTTGCAATATACTTTTGGGTCGCACCCCAAAGTTTGGGAACTTCAGATATATGAAGTTAATTTACAACAATATAATCATATTAGTTTACCTTAGATCTATAAAATAAGTAATAATTATTATATAATACAAATTATTCATATTAGTTCATTTTATCTTGTGGATTACAAAATTATGCAAATAAAAAAAAAACACCTCATTTAAATTAAATGTATGATTTTTTCTTTTAATACTATATAATTGTAACAATTACACTTACCATTTTTTTCAAAACTATAATCTTTGTAAAACAAATTAATATTTACATAAGATTTTTAATTTAACTAGTTTTCTATTAATTTTTTTTTATTTGTATTGATTTATACTTACAATTTGCTCTGATGTTAATCTTAAAGTTTTTCTACAAATATCATTCTTATCCTTCAAAGACTTCAATGAAAGTTTTGTTGTTTCTAGTTCAAGCTCTGAGTCAGTTGAACTATAGCAACGTTGTCTTGGGCTATATATAAATAATTTAAATTAACAAAAATAAAAATTAAATCATTTCAAAGAATAAACTCACACATAGTTATTATTAGATGTTTCCATTTCATGTTCTGTTTTCCCATCAATTTCTGATTTCATTATACATTCATTTATATCGCTATTTTGGACTAACTGCTCAGATAAATGATTGGAATCACCTTTCAAAATATTAATATTTTCTTTTATAAAGTGTAAAATAAATATTAAAAATAAAAAATTTATGAAAATGCTATTGAAAATTCAATTCAATAAATTATATTTTATGTAATAATGAAATTTTAATTATTAATTCAGGCACAGTAAATAATTTATAAACCAAAATAATTTAAATTTTAGCAATAATCTTGGGTTTTACTTTTTTATATATATATATACTACACATAATATGTATTTTATATTATATTACACTGCTAATCAAAAATTTGAAAATAAATATTTTTTATAAGAATTTTTGTAACAATGAATTTGTTTTGAAGCACAGCTTTGTCAAGTCTTATTAAATAGTATACTCTATGCAGTTTGCTGCGGTGACTACTGTTTCTAACTTGTGACACACAGGTAATCAGTAATGGTATAGGGTTGATCTTCCAGTCATGAGATAGGAAATTTAGTTAAAGTTGATGCTATTATGAAAAATGAACAATATAAAAATATTCTTATCCATTATGTACTTCATCTGGATTTAAAAAAATTGGCCAGTTTTGTTTTTCAACAAGACAAAGATCAAAACACATTTTGGTTCTTTTTTCCAGTTAATTAGAGTAAAAAGAAGTTTATGATGTACTTGTCAATATGACAGGGCCACTGCAACCACCAATCTTAACTCCATTGAAATTTTGTGGAAAATCTTGATCAGAAAATAAGAATACCTTGTCAAACATCTACTGGGGAAAAACTCTATGGAGTTCTATCTACTATGGAAAAAACTAAAAGATGCTTCCCTAGAACAGGAAGTATTGAATAAGCTTGTTAAAAGAATGCCACGGTTGGTGAGAGCATTCTTCAAAAGCAAGGGTGGATTTTATGATGAAAACAATTTGATCTAAATATGTTTTTTTTTTTTGTTATGATGACTGAACACATTTTAAATTTTTTTTAATTTTTTTTTAACAATGGCCTAAATAAGTAAATATATATATTTGTCGATACATTGATAGAAATTTCTGTTTACAATAATAATACATTTTGATTAAAATAGTGTTTCCAAATTTTTAGTCGGCAGTTAGTATAATATACAATATATTATATATTGTATTAAGTGTTAACCTGTTGTTGTAATTGATTTTGTATCTTTACTGGCACGACTCCAGTTGAACCAAGATGTATAACCTCGATTGAGACCTTTAGTTTTTTCTTCTTGTACTTTAGTTTCAGAGTATTCATTCTATGTAATTAAAAAAATAAGTATATCATCTTTATAAAAATATATTTAGAGAAATAATAATCATAATTAATATTATAGCTTAACTTATACCTGGGGTAACAATTTTTGATAAGCAGCTATGGAGATCAAATGAGGCAAAGCAGTTTGACAATTATAATATTTTTTGTTTATGCGCACTACTAAATTAGGATTCTTTACAAGATTATTGAAATCTGAAGAAAATTCTGCATATGAAATCTGATGAGTGGAAAATTTTTCTTCAATTATATCAGTACTACTCAAATTATCTAGTTCTCCACATAAAGAAATTGATACTTCGCAAGGCAAACTAAAATATTCTTGATTAATATACATAGAATAACAATTATATTAAATCATATTTACTTTTGATGGAACTTTTCATCAAAATCACTATCAATAGATTTTGGTCCTTCCCTATCCATGCTAGTAGGTGAATGAGATAATGAAGCTCCTTGTCCAGATTCCATGTCATCATCATCAACATCATCAGTAATTTTAACATCAGGTCTAGGCGGTGTTTGATTGTATAAATACATTTCTAATACCTTTGGATCTAATTGATCTGTACATAAATCAGCTAAATATATTCCGCCATTCTCAGAAGAGTTGTGGCGAATGTGTTTGGTTTTTTTCATGAAACCCAACATATTTGCCAACATAGATCTTTGATTAGCTGCTTCTTGTTTTTTAGAAGCTTCCTGTAAATTTGATATAGGATCATCAGAGTCCAAACTACTACGACGTGCTGGAGGGGTAGGCAATTCTCCCCAACGCCAAGATTGATGATCACTAGAACCATTATTCAAATCAATCTTATTAATTGCACATTTTCCAATAAGACTTTCAATAGCTGAATCTCTGGCTCTTTGCTGAAGTTCATATTCAGTATCGGACTGGACAGTCGTACAATTATATTTTACTTCACCAAAACTAAAATAATATTATATTTTAAAAATAAACAATAATTAATAAAACATCTGAAAGAATACACTTACTTTGAACTAGGAGATGCATCTGTATCACTAAAGAAATGTAAATCATTATCTACATATTGATCTTGGGAACGATCATCATTTAAACAAGAAGGAGTAGGAAGATCACATGACCCAAATGTGTTTCCAAGTTTTTTAGTTTCATCCTTCACTTTCCTTTTTATCACAGATTTTTTACGTCTCCGTTTACGCATTTGTGGACGGGGTGGGGAGTCTTCAATTGGTCGAAACTTTAACGGTTGAAAATCTTGAATTCCACCATCAACAGTTTCAGCACAAAATGTTTTAGGAACAACTAGTTCTGTGTTAATAGCATATTCTATAGATTTTCGTCTGTAAAATCAAATTATATTAGTCATTAACTTTTGAATATTTATGTAAATACTTGAAATGTATTTTTAATTTTACTCTTCATCATCTGGTATTGGTGAACATGCTAAATGAGGTGGAATTGTTTCAATATCATCTTCTTCTGAAATTTCTTCAACAAAAAATGCTTCGCCTGATTCTCCAAGTTTCATATGAAGCTGAACAGGCTCGCCATTAATTTCAATTTCAACCTAAAATATCAGTAACATACATAAAATATGTTTTAGTAAATATTCAAAAAGAATAATTATAATAATCATGTATTTTAGATCAGGGGCATAATTAAGGGGGGGTGAAGGGAATATATCCCCCACAGAGCCTATATATTATAGTATAGGTACTAAATTGTGTAGAACTTTAAAGCAACATTTATTAATACATTTTGTGTACCTATATATTAGTTAAAGGATTTTTGATGAAATAGTACTCTCAGGTTAGTACCACTCATCCCTGTAATTGAAAATCTAAGTATATTGTGTGTAAAAAAATATCTCCCCCCCCCCCCCCCCCCAAAGACAAATTTCTAATTACATCAGTGTTTTAGATTAATTTTGAGGTACCTGAATATATAATAATTAAAATTTAATTTATAATTATTTTAAGTAGAATCTAAATAAAGGTAGTGTTATTGTAAATAAAATAGTAGAAAATAAATTAAGTTAATATGTTGTGGTAAAAAAAAAAAAAAGGCAAGAAAAAAGCAATTCAGTTTAATAGATAAAATATGAAGTTAAGTCATTAGAAAAGTGGTGCGCATGGTATAATAGATTACATAGTATAATAGATTTTCGAATACTATTAATATGATAAGAATAAGTCAGGGTATGGTAACTATAAATATCAAATGTGTTTAAAGGTAAGTTTAACAACAAAGTATATACATACTTTTTTTTATGTACATTCATATATAACCTTACATTTTGAATATCAAATTCAAATAATAAATATTAATCTCTTACTCTTTCTTAACAAAGTTTACAATTAATGCAATCTTTGATCTTATTTTGCTTAGAAAAGATAAATAATACATATAATATAATCTTAATTATATTAAGAATAATAAAAAAATTTATTCTGTTAATCAAAAATATCAATATTATTTACTGTTGAAAATGAATACATTTTCTTAACAGAAATAGAAATTTTAATAAATTGAAATTTACTTCAAAATTGATTTAGACAAAGAATAATTAAACTATTTAAGTAGATTTTGAATTCAATAATATATATATAAAAAAAAAATTAATAACTATTAATAAGTATCAAATCTAGGTAGGTAGGTATATCAGCAAAATATAAAATTAATGAAGAGGGTCAATGATTTTTCTTTTAAAGGTCATTAATTAAATTATAACAGATGTATATTATAATCGTATCTATAATATTTAAAAATATTGATTATCAACTAGGTTCATATTTATATCACAAATACTAACTAGTTATACGAAAACAACATTTCTTTAAATTACAGCAAATTTACAAATAACCTTTAAAAAGGTTAAAAAAATAACATGTTATATCACCTTTACATAATTAATTTCAAGCATAAATTTCAATAAAAATGCAATAACTCAGTTGAAGAAAAATCTATATTTTCATTCATTTTTATATTTAAAAAGAGTAGATACCTATAGTATTTCCCTATTTGTGGTTCTAGATAATTTATCAAAAATAATAAGTAATAAGGAATAACTTGAGATTTAGATCTTTAAATGTTGAGTATTCTGGCTGGTATTTGTTTGCAATGAAAATTGAATAGTATATTTTAGCAAGCTTCAGTCAGTTCAAAAAGCTTCAGCTATTATTTGTTAATCTTAAGGAGTCAAGGATTTAGCCACAAGAATATTTTAAAATTTTCTAGGTAAAAAAATTTTACATTTCAACAAAGATATTCAATAGCAATGGGAAATTTCGCAGCCAATTCATTCCTGACAAACACCACACACCATTCGTGTGATGAATTTCGGAATGAAAGGATGGTTGGTCATAAATGAAGCAAACAGGAACATTGCAGAAAAATGCAGTACTTACAATTTTCTCCCTGCTACGTAGCACACCAATCTTGCCAAAGCGCACATGAAACGGGGAGCATGTGAACGTACCATCTGGTTGTTCGACGACGACGATGTCAATGGCTCCAGTCAGGGTGGCCGGATTGATCTCGTTGTAAACATGCCGGAAATTACTGATGAACTTGCCCAAGTAATTCATGCTGGCCGCAAAGGAGCGGTCAACAGATCAGACCAAACGCCGATGACAACAATGCTACGAAGTAGCTTCACTGACCGCTGTCGGGAACACAACAACGCGATATTAGAGACGGAATATGGAGTACCAGAAAACGGGACAACGGTGCGAGAGTACAGTGGATGAGCAACATGGGTTTGGGTAGTAAGTCGGTTGGTGAATGCGGATCGTGACGGTTAATGATTATAGCGTCGGAAACGGACTAGTAATGATAATAATTTACCTACGGTCGTTTGTACGTGAACCAAACACCGCGTGAACAAAAAATGATTGTGACGAGCAGTAGCAATTCAATACGGTGTTGACCGTCGCAGAGGACGATGGTGGAATATCGACGACGACGACGACGACGACGACTACCGGACCAGCATCAGTCGCGAGAACAAGTAGGTGTAGGTTCACCGAAACGAACTACAATGGAACGAACGCGGACAACAGATTACAACTGCGACGTCGAAGACGCCGTATTTAATCGCCGTGGTAATGCGGTCGATAACGCGAGTCGGTGTCAACGGTACGACGCTGATTGCCGATTTCGATTTCACCACCGAACAGCTGATCCGGCACACTTGACGCGCGCGCGCGCATGGTCGGTGGGAGCAAGCGTGGCGTGACGTGAAGGGGTGGAAGGGGCGAATATCATTACGTTACTATTTCGATGTTGTTATTGTTGTTGTTGTTGTCGTTGCAGGACGTGAAACTCTGCGTCGGTAGTGAAGGGGAAACGCGGGCCGGATCGTGTTGTTGTAATATATATTATCAATTCCGAATTTCGCCAATAGCCTCAAGGACGACGGTTATGTTCTTTGTTACAGATTAACTGTCGTACTCGACTGTACACAATGCCCGCGCGTCCGTTGTCATCAATATTCGTCGTCAGTGCTTATGGCATTAAAAATTAATGAAACACACGCTATCTAATATGACGTTTTATAAATATTTTAGAACAAGCGCTAATAGTATATCAAAAACAATTAATTCCAGAATATTTTCTTTGATCATTTGTTTATGCATGATGTATAAATATCGAAACGGGAATATGAGTATTTTTCATTTCTAGTCGCAAGAATTGTCGACAATTTTGATTAAAACGATGAGATTTCTTTGAAAATAAATAAAATATTGTATACCATAGTATTCAGCACCAAAATTGGAGAAAATCACTTCATAACTGCGAAATATGAAAAATTTTAGAGTTGAATTTTAGAGTTACGAATTTAGAGCTAATAAGGTAATTTTATCTTTATTCTGTCTGTAAAATTTGCATATTAAGTCATACGATAATAATAATCAGTATTCTATAATAATAAGCAAATGCTATAAAGCCCGAGTACTGATTCTCATTTATAATGTATTAAAAAGTAAAGTATATTTGGTACAAAACTGTCATTTATGATAAACTGTAACACTCCTAATGGAATATTATTGGGCTTTAATAATTCAGATATTGCTACTAACTCATTTGTAATTTCTATTACATCAACATCTGATTTTTTTATTTATTTTATTAACAGTAAGTTGTATTATCACAATGAATTGTTTTGAATTATTTCATACTTCATCTCTTAGTTCTTTGAGTTTTGAAACTTTAAAACTGCAATACTAAACAATTTAGGAGTATTGAATATTATCATTTATGTCATGCAAAAAGTTAAAATGATTGAAGTGGTTATGCGTTTGTTAAAATCTCTCTTCAAGATAATTGATTGCTACGTCCAAGTTAAGCTAAATTTTAAATTTAGTTTTTAAATCAATTATGAATTCAAAACAAATCTTATATCAACACATTTTAGTTAATAATAACCAAAGTAATTATATTTTCTAACATATCTATGTCTAATAAGATCTCATTTTAAATAATCTTTCACGTTAAAATAAATTATCTCTATGTAAAACGACTAATTTTTCTCAATATACTCATTCTTTTATTTTTTCGTATTCATTTGTGATTGTATTGACTTTGTAATAATATCTGATGATGAATTTTATAAATATTTTGTATGGGCCAATGTTTCCCTCTAACGAATCATTTTTCACACAATTGAATGTATTAAATCTATTACTTAACTAATGTGGTGAACCTTGAATATACTTTTTCCTATTGGATCAAATGCGAGAAATTGTTAGGTTGAATTAGGTAGATACTCGTGATTCACACAAACGATAGCTTAAAAATCTAAATTTATACTTATGGAACCACAATGTGTACAGGTCAGATATAATCTTATAAAAATCTATCGGCATTATTATATTATTTAATATAGAGCAAAAAAAATAAAATGATTCAAATTGTTTGTAGGTATCCATTATTAATGATGCTCGTGTTACATTAGAGTTGTTTTCGAAACGAGACGCGTGGTCTTGTCAATTTTTTTAAGTTGGCAAACGCCTTTGATGAAGAAAGAGGAAATTTGTTAATAGAAAAAAACAACATATTTGTTCTTAAATTATTAAAATTCATGTTTATGGGTGAGTAATTGAAAACCAAATGATTAAACAATAACAAAATGTTTATTAATATTGTAAAGTCTATGGTTATAGTTTATCATTATCATTATCAGACGGTATAGTTTATCATTATTGATAAACTATCTTAGATTTGTAGCGACTATTTTATGATGTATAAATCCTTAAGAATATGCAATTATGATTAGTAGTTATAAATTATTAGTATCTATCGAGTATTTGAGTAATTGAATAAAGTATAAATCCTATTTTCCTGTGCTCAATGTGCCCATTGTGATATTGCTAAACATAATAAAATAATACTGATAAATAGGGAACGGATTTATATGTAATAAAAATACATAAATATGTACATATGTATGTACGTATAATTTATAAAATATGTACTAAAACCATCCAAATATGTAGGAAAAAAATAAAATTATAATTATCAAATTATCAAAATGATTTGTTGCATTGAATTATTACAATATATTTTAAATTATCAAATATTAAATGTCGCCTATTAGATCTGAAAATATTTTTAAAACGGTTAAATGATCGTTCCAAATCAACCTACGTTGGTTGATTAAAGCATATTTGAAAAAATAATATTAGAAGGCGATAATTCCAAATTTTTAGAAGGGTGTCTGCCACTCATTATGTCATTGATTGATTTAAAATAAATATGGCCTGAAATTTTTTTCGGTAAAAATAGGAATTTTCTTTTTTACTACTTCTCCTATTGGTCCGTTTACGAGTTTTCATTTTGCAATCCTTGATTCGACAATTTTCATACTTTCATTCAAGGACATATTTTTGTTTCTAATTTTGTAAATGTATGTGCAATGAAAATAAAATTCACTGAGATGAAAATTAAATTAGTTTTCAATGTTTCATTTTGAATAATATTTTGAGCTTTTCTAATAGCGATAGAAGTTCTGGATATAAATTTGAAATAATTTCTTGTATTTTTGTACGAAGAAGACGTATGAATGATGAAATAATAAAATATGTTTAAAAATATTTACAAATTAGTGAAATATGTAAAAATATGTAATTATACCAAAATATGTAAAATAAAAGTAGCATCATATTAATAGGAATGATTTAAATCATGAACATTTCTTATCAAATTTTAAATATCTCGTTTTAATAAAAATATGTATTTACATATAAATCCGTTCCCTACTGATAAAGTACTTACCTAATAATTATTGGTTAGATAATAATCTGAATGTAAATATAATGAATTTTTGTTAATAATTTAATCTAGCCTTTCTTTGTTTGAAAAAAAATCGAAAGAGCCTAAACTAACTTAATTTAACAGTTATAATAACATACGTAATAATGTAAAAAAAAAAAATTAATAAATTACTATAATATTTTTTAATACATTTAAACTTTAACCTACTATGTACAGAATTACTAACATCATTTTAATATTGTAAATTGTATGTACAATATAGTAGTAATAAAAGTAAACTGTAATTTAGTAAAAATTCGGTTATGTATTAGTGTTTGCTAATTTGTACTTCGTGTTAAACAACAAAACCCAACTTTTTAATGTTTTACTATACTTTGTATTAACATATAATACACATGGATATTTTTATTGTGCAATTGAAATATAGTTCAAAATAAAATAAACAACTTCATGCAATAACACTTTCAAAATAAAATCAAAATTTAAATTTCCTAAAATAAATATTTATGAAAAATAGTACCTATCCATACAATTACTTATTTTTTACTCATCATTATGTATAATTGTATAATTTTCTCTGTGTTCAGAAAATTGTAATAAATAAACAACGTAAAATAAATAATTTGTAAAATAAATATGCTGTATGCAAAACAATAAGCATTAGAATTATTATTTTATGGTAAGTATATGTTAATGTAAATTGAATGTATCATCTCATAGGTACAACCAATGACGCAAAAACCGGGTGTGCAGAGTGTGTCGTGCACACGGGCTCCTAGACTTACATACATTTGGGGGGCCCCCTAGTCCCAGCCTAAAATAAACTACACTTTACAAACACAAAATTATTTAATAATATTATATTATTATTTTATAATAAAAAGAAGCTTTTTTCAAAATACAGGTAAGGATATTATAATATTTTAGAGTAATATAATATTTATTTGACAATGAGTCCATTGAGTATTTGAGTAGGTATACAATTTACCTACCTAAACTACTTAAATTAATTTACTACATTAATATATAGTGAAGTATAATATACAATAGTTGTAAGTATTTAATTTGATATATATATATAATACACTAACTGATGTGAAACGTGTTTTAAAATCTAAAAAAATTGATATTTATAAATAAGACGTACAACAAAAATAAATCTTAGGAAGGGGCCTAATATAATTACCGCACACGGGCCTCCTATTTTGTAGTTGCGGCACTGGTACAACATAATTATTATTCGAAAAATATTTGACCAAACCTATTAATAGTTACGAACTGATTTCACAAATCAATTCTCTACATTTTTATGATAGATAATACCAAAAAAAAAAAAAAATGAATATACATTTATATATATTTTTATAATAATTATAGTACTAAAATGATATACGTACATATAAACGGGTTTTTATTACAATAATTAACATCTAAATTCCAAGATAAAAGGAACGAAATACGAACGTATTATATGAATAATATTTAATACTTATAACATTTTAAAACGTAGAAAAACTAAACTCAATCAAACTAAAACTAACTACTACTTAATTACTTTTAAGTAAAACTAAGTATACAATAATAATGAAGTACAATTTGTAATCCAAAATGTTATCAATGAAACTATTATGTACACAAACGTGTATGATGTATGTATAATGTATTTACAAATAAACTGTGTAAAATAAATGTTATTAAAACATTACATAGCTAATACAAATTTATATAAATATATCATGGGCAGTCAAAACAAAACTTTTTTTATTATTCTTTAAATGAATTGATTCAACAAATTGGTTTTGTTTCTACAATGATTTTAATAATTAATACATAAATACAAACAATGAACGAAGTATTATATGTAGCCGCATTATTTTTAAATATTAGACGTCAAAATATATTTTTCCAATAAGTTGATAAAATGATTAACAATTATGATTGAGGGAGAGGCAATAGCCATGTTTATGACTAGACTATCATTCAACTTACTAAAACGTATATAAAGATAAATAACTTTGGTTATTTGATTGGTTTAAATAACTTTCGTATTATAGTATAATTATTGCTTGAATAATTATATTATTATGGTTTAAATATTATTTGTCTTATCTAACTGTATAAACTAGTTTTTAAATTGCATTTAAATAATGATTGCTAATTTATTACATAACTATTACGAGTTAGAACGTCTTGTTAGTTCCCACCTGCAGTATTTCCTACATAATAGAAATATAATACCTTTATAGAAATTCGTAAAAGTATAAAGTTTATTAAGCAATATATCAAAGACATTAGACAATCTTTCAAAGTATAAATATTAAAATAGATCAATCAACTAATAGTAGGAATAGTTTTAACTTTTAACAAATCAAAATAATTGTACGGTAGAATTTTGTAACGTTTTACAAAACTCGAGTATCGGCTATAAATGATTAAAAACAAATTTGTTATACCCATATACCTTTATAATCCATATAATTTGGGTCAACGAACAAAAATTTAACTGTCTAAAATATTATACAGATAGTTAGGTCTATTTTATTTTGTCTTAACCCATATACAGACAAATGGTTTTTTTGTCGTGTAATTTCCTACTTTCACATATTCCGTTTATATATTAATAAGTGTTTATAACAACTAACCTAGACCTATAAAAAGTATGTTATGTAAATTCATATTAAAATCGTTTCACCTGTATCTTGCAGTTTCAACTAGAATAAAAATTGCAATATCTATGTATTAAAAACAATGAAATAGAAATAATAACACAAAAAAATAAATTATTAGTTTTCAAATATATTGAAAAACAACTTAATTAACTCTTAAAACTTAGTTAACTCTCTTAAATATCAATTATGAGTTTAATATTAAGCCATAAAATTTTTTTTCAATCAATATTTTATCATATTTTTAAAGTTTGTTATAAGTGTGTTGTAAGAATATAAACAAATACCTATTATGTGGATTCTGTAAAATTGCCTCTAGAGCATTGTGCTAAAAATAATGTGCATGGAAAATGCAATGAACTCATTTTAATTATACATAATTGGTATTCAAAGTAATGCAAATTATTATAGAATATAGTTAAATACAATAAATATAGTATACTGCAAACTAAATCATTTAATTTAATACATATACAATTGATATCTAGTATTATTATACTATAATGGAACAAATAACTAACTTATATGAGTAAAATAAATTTTAAATGTTAATTTTAAATTAGGTAATTAGGATTTTACAGTTTAAATTTAATTTAACTAATTACCTACAGGTTATTAATTGTTAACATATGCGTCACTATATATTTTTGATAATATTATGTATACATACGAGTAAGGTATTTAATTTGTGTACAAAAACTTCACATTTTATCAGACATTTGTTTATTAGTTTAAATAACGAAATCGATAAAAACACGAATAATAACGTTTAAAATTGAAGATACACTACTATAATTGATATTTTAAGTTATGGTGTACATATGAAACACATATTCATTACTTTTCAGCAATAATTGTATAATTATTATATAGTGCTATACTGCTATTACATTCAGCCACACAGTTTTCATCATATAAAAGGGCGGGACACTTTACCACCAAAAGTGTACTTTTCTCTTTTCCTTTAATACCTGTTTCCACTAAATTATATTTTGATCGATACCCATTTCCACTAAATTATATTTTGACTGATACCTGTTTTCACCAAATCATTTTCAATTACACGACACAATAGTTTAACATATTTATACAATATCATATGTGTTAGATATTGATTGGTGTATATTAAACTCTGCAGTGAATTTAATTTTGTTGACTTGTTTTAACATTAAAATAAAATACGATTGCAATAATTTAATAACTCCGCACCAAAACCGAAGAGATGAATTACCATATCTATATAGTATAATATAATATATCATCTATATATTTATAAATTATATACCTAAACAAAAAAATATAGGCTTGGTATCGTTAAATTCAAAATATCGGATTATCGACCTAATATCAAAATAAATTATTTGAAAAAGGCATTTAGTTAATATTTAATAAATATAATTTGCTGAAAACATCAAAATGTTCCCATTAGGTTTTTCATAGTGCCATGAAAATAATTTCAAGGTTACTTAGCAATAAATTGAATAAATATCTCAATAAAATCATGCAAATGCAACATTTTCCGAGCTTTTTGTTATTATGAATACTGTTATCATTGAATATTAAATTATTACTATTAAAATTGGTAACCACACGTTCAAAAGTTGGATAAAATCAATTTCACGGTATCTTATGGTTAGTGAAGTAACTTGTGATTTATTATTCGATATACCTTGATGTAACAATACGGTTCAACCAATCAGAGATAATTATTTTAGAAGACACGACACGACACAGTTTAGTGTGAACCCAGCTAATGTATTAAATGTACTAAATTAGTACATTTTTTTTTCGATCGGTTGAAATACGTATATATAGTTATATGTATCTGTAGTTTTTAATTTTAAATAATAAAATTTGAGAAATTTGTCAAAATATGCAAAATAAGCATAATAATGTTAAAATAAGCATTCTCCTGCAAAATCTATCAAATATGCAAAAATATGTACATTCAAATTTTAGATCTGATATCATGGCATCGAGAAACGAATTTATTTCGCACTCTGCTATATTTAACAATAATTAAAAAAAGTATGCAAATGCTAGAAGTCCCTAAGCATAGTTATAACTAATAAATATAGCGAGAATTTGTATGCATTAAAAACCAAACAAATATGCACTAAAAAATCTTTATCATACACAAGTATATGTACTAATGTAGTAAAAAAAATTTAATTTTTGAACTATTAAATAAAATAATACACAAAAAAATTACATTTAAAATTATGTAGCCCTACTGTAAATACTTTTTTTATTTTTCATTTTAAAGGAAAATTATTTCTCCATACCTACAAAAGTAATAAGTGCGTATTTAAAAATATATATAATATTGGATTTGGAGATAAATCATCGCGGATTTAAATTTATTCACTTTCGCCATTTAAAATTTTTAATGTTTTAGTATATCGTAGTCTTCATTTTTTGATAATACTTTTCTACATTTTTCATAAACAGATTTACTCCTTATATTACAATACCTTGTAAATGTTTTATAAGTATCAATAAAAATAAAATTAAAATAAAAACACTGAAATGTATATTAAAAGATAAAATATGCAATTAAAACATAAAATAAGCCCTTAAAATAAAAATAAATGGGTAAATATCGAAATATGCAAAAATATGCTTAAAAAAAAAAAAAAAAAAAAATGACTGTTTAAATTGTTACGTCATAATACAAATGTTGTGTTAACTTAGCATATCATACGACCAAGCAGAATAAATATGCAAACGTTTATAAATCCGTGTTCTACTAATATTTGAATATTAACACAAAGTCAATTTTCATACTTTGTGTTGTATAGATCCTCTTGATCAGATTTAAAACCACATTTAATTTGATTTTAATCATTTTAAACATTCTTTTATTTAAATTTTGATTGAAAAAACCGAGAAACTTGAATATCAATATTCTTTTTAAAAGCAAAAATTGTTTTATAATTTTAGCATTATTTTGTAAAATTTAAGACATATTTTCAATTGTATGTTAAATGTTTACCTATATGTTGTATTAAATGTATTGAACTTTTATTATCTGCCGGATATACAAATAATATGTACAAAATAAATAATACTGAAAAGAAAGCATAATACATTATAAAAATAATAGATTATTAATAATCTATTATTTTTATAATATATGATGCGTTTTTTTCTATAGTTAAATTTATAAAATATAATAAAAAAAATTCTTAATATTGAACATCAACTGCTATATTCACTATTCACCTTGTGTATAGTGTACCGGAAAATGCAATAGATGTATACCTCATTCAATATTTCAATGTCATTAAAGAGAATAAAAACTGCTTGGTATTATAAGACAGCGCATTGTGTTGATCAATAATTTGATTTAAAAAAATTACTTTTAACATTCTTATTTTTAATCGAAACTACTGACGTACAAACTTAAATGTAGAATTATTCAGTTATGGACAAATTATATTAGAGATTTTTTTTAGACTATTGTAATTGAATACTTGTCTAAAGTTTAAGAATCTGTAATAATCTAATCAAAGAACCCACGTGTTTCTTCAACAAACCTATAATATAATAGATACCCGTATGTCAAATCTAACTACGTTTTTTTTAATTTTTGTTATATGTATAATAATCTTTTATTTTAATTTAAAATCATAGGCGTGCGCAGGGGGTATGCAGGGTATGCAACTGCATACCCTAAACATAGAGCTTTCTTTCTAAAATACAAAAAACAAATAAAAATTATAAAATATTTGGTCTTATGTATATTATGTGATTTTGTATTACATTATGATTTTTATTATATTTTTATATTCAGTCTCAGACACTTTAATTTATTTTTGAAACACAAATCATATGCTATAACGATTGAATGTGTTAATTAAATTAAGAAGTACAATAATTCAAGCGAGATTAAATAGCTATCAACAACAGAACAATAAATGGTTATAAATTAAAATCCCAAAAATATTATTGGTGATATTAAGAACTCAACTGTACGCAGAATCGTTTTATGATTAATTTTGATTATTTATCAAATTTATTTTATTTTTCATTTAAGTATATAATTACGTTTTTATTTATTTACCCTATTTAAACGTATTACTCAAACCATTTCAAGTGTTATGTATTTAATTTTTTGTTTTCGTAATTTATTTTAAATTTTAATTATGAAGACAGTTATAACGATTAAAAAATGGCTATTCAGTTACTTTTTTCAGGAAAAAAAAAATTTTAAATTAAATAGTTATTAAGACTAGAATTTTGAACGCTTAAATTAACTTTCAGTTTAGAAGGGGGAGGTAGGCAATGGCAACCTTTCGCATACCCTGGAAACGAGGTATGAGTACGCCTATGTTTAAAATAATTCACATACAATGAGGATTAATATGTCTTGGCAAATTGTTATTTGTATTATTTATTTACTGTTCAATATAATAAAAAACTTGTTAGATATATTCCGTCTGAATGTAAGTTTTGTGTTGTGTTATTTATTTTTAGCTTACATAAATTAAAAAATACTTTACAATTCTTATTTACTACCCAGAAAATAAAATATAATTTAAAATTAATAAATTTCTCGTTTATCTCCAAGCTTAATTGTATAAATCTATATAAAGAAAGTATGAGAATTATATTTTTTTAGAGAAAATATTGTCATTTTATTTCCATATGATATAAAATATATTTTACAACTACCTTATAAAACGTTTATTACCTACACTCAATAGGATAAAATTATACCAATTAATATGCACGAATTTTATTTTATTGATACCATTGATTATATAAACTTTATACAAACTCAGAATTGTCTATGTTAATACTTTTTATTAAATTATTTAATTTATTTGAAGTGCTAGTATAAAAATGTATTTTCATTTCTTTGGAATTAAAAAAAAAATGTTATTGGGAAATTTTTAAGTACCTACCTATCTATAATACGCAAAAAATATTAGTTCGATGCTTTGATATATTACAGTTACATTTGCCTCGAGTTGAGCAAAACAATTATGTACAACTAACCCATATTTTTTGCGCTGTGTAGACTGAGCTGCAGTATAATTTAAATAATTATCATGGTCTACATACAGAAGTAATAAATACCCAGCGATTTTACACTCTGTTATATTATACTGCGTTGTTTTTGGTGTGATTCTTTGACATTTAAAATACCCAACTACTCAAATCAATCAAATTAAATAAACTGTACATATATTGAGGTTAACAAGTTACAAGAATTTGCATTCATTCGTGAAACGATTAATATTTATACGAAAAAAATAAATGGTTTGAATAAAACCCAATTAATTGCTAAGTATAATATGATAAAAACAAAAATCAAAAATTGTTGACACAAACAACTACTTATTTATAATAGTATAAAATAATTTGGATCTCTCGCATATGTTGATGAATGACGCATACAGACAACGGTTAAGTACTGACCTTGAATTGTGTCAATACATAAGATTAAAATCAACACAAAAAAAAACCATGTGTAACTTCATACTATACATCAAGTAATAACCATAACAAAAATATGTTTTTGTAATACGGAGGTTATTTCCTAAAATGTTTTCTTAAGGATTGTAAACAGAGGATACGCATTATATTTTTATCAAGTTAATACGTATGTTATGTATATACTATTATGACGCACACTAGTCAAAAATTAAAACAGATACGCATGTTGCAAATTTGTTTACTATCAAATTGAAATAAATATTTACCACTTGATCATCAAAAATATTAAATTATTAATCAAAAGAAAAACAACATGTTATTGTCGAATGGGGTGTGTTTTATACAAGATATTTTAAATTAATTTATGGATTAGGAAGATTCGTATTTAATAAACAAGCTGGTACTTTAATTATATCTACACATATAGGTACTGGAATCATATTTATTATATTATACGAAATGTAGTAAACACATTTGTTTTAAATTTATTGTTTTCGATAAGCAATTTTTTTTAATTAAACCGATATTATTGGTTATATAATATTATTAGGTAGGTAATTAAATAGTATTAATTATATCTAGAAGACAGAAAAGAAGTGAATGATGAATTAACACGCATACGATAATTTAAAATTAAAGTACGAACGGCAATTGAATATATAATAAATATTAATAATTCACATAACAATGATCTATTGATTTTTGAAATAAAATAAAATAAAATTAATTACAAAAAACTTTTTTCATATTATATAGACATTCGCATACACGTGGCGTGGGTAATTATTTGTTTTAAAGTTAAAATACTTAATAATAATATGTAAATTTTGTACTTATTGCATATTTTTGTTAAATATATCGTGTATTTATTACAAAAAACATTAATTAATTATGAGTAATATATGGTTTATAAAGTTGTATACACTATTGATTTTGTTTTGTTTATGTAAAATGTTGATAATCTGTTTCTGTCTTATGCAATATAAATAATTTTGAAAGAAAAAATCTAAATGCAATAATACAAATATATTATATTTTTGTGTAAACATATCAGCACAACAATAATCAACCATCATTGTTCCGAAATTATCAAATTATCAAAAAAACGTACACCTGATTACTCTTGTCTTACATTTTTTATGCATAACATATATATATGTATGTATACGTAAGACTATAGTTTTTATAATGTGTTTAAAAATTGTGTGTAGCAGAAATGTAGAATTTTATTAAAATGAATTTATAAATACATTTTATTTGATTTTATAATAAATGTTTTTAAATATTTAACTTATATTAAATTGTAATTATAATATGTGTATATTTTTTGATGAAACTGGTTTTTTATCCATTAAAAATATTTCATATGATTATTATTAAAAGTATATTTTTTTTATAATATTTAATGTTTTTGTTGCAAAAGATTGTCGCAAATACATGAGTTCACAATAATCGTTTGAAACACTAACTCATAGCAAACCATATGAATACCAAACACCTTTTTATAAAATAACAGGTACTTTAAATTGTGTTCGAAACGAAACAAATACATTTAGAATATTAATTATATTATTGTACAATTACTATTTGATTAAAGCTTTAAAAAATCTTAATAAAATACTATAGCTAAAATTAATTAATATAATGTCATATTTTGTGTCACTTTGAATTATTTACTCATATATGTATTATTTATCTAGTATAGAAATTATGTAATAATCTCACAAAAGTACATTGGTTGTTTATGTTTTATACATAATTTTTATAAGATATTACGTAAATTAAATTTTATAATAATATAAATACATCATAACTAAATAAATATACATTTAGCATTGTATTAATAATGATCAAACAATACAGTAGGTTGTGCGCAAATACATATTTTATATCTACTATAATTAATTAACTAATACTCCACAACAAATAGCAATAAAGTACTGCACATGGACTTAAAATGTATACTAAAAGGTCAAAGGACTGATAAGAAGAGGAACTATTTTGACCTTCAAATGGTATACACTCAGTGCCGCAATAATCAGGTGTGTTGCGTGTGTCAAACACACGGGCCCATGACTCCAGCTCATAATAGGGCCCAATAATAATATTTGAAAAATAAGTAAAAATAAGAAAATAAATAAATAAAAACAAAATAAATATTTTGTAATAATATTGGAGATTGTATTATTATTGATTGTATATTAACGTTTTTTTTGCGGCCTATATAATCGAAATTCAAAATAGCTTGGTTACAATTGATTAAAGTTACGGTTTCTCTGCAGTGTCCAGACACGAGGGGGGGGGCGTTAATTTTATTTACACACGAGCTCAAGTTAGTGTAGTTGTGGCACTGTATATACTCTTCCAATACTTCGGTTATTTTATGCTTGTTCGGTGCGAGCCATTTGGTCGATGATTTAGTTGGATTGATAAAATATTATCTAAATATCATGTAATCAAATCGTTTTATAATCGAAAAACAAATAGTCGAATATTTTATTAATATGGTTGAAATATTTTGTCACTGATTAGGTTTTTTAGTCAAATTTAAGATAATCATTAGATTTGCGATTACTTCATCTAATATTTTTATAGATGTAGCCCATATGTAGGTTTATCGAAGATATCATTATCATACAATCGTGAGATTTCATAAATTAATTAAAATATTACAATCTACTCAATACGAAACTAAAGTAGAAACTGAGATATAAATGTTTGGCTTGGTAAAAAAAAAAAAAAAATGAAAACACAAATACAATATGTAAAACAAGTGTAACAAAGAGTCTTAGCTGATCCAGGTTATGATTTATTAGAGTACTAAATAGAAATAGCTCAAAATTTAAAATATTAATTAATTTCATTAATACTAATAATTATATTAATTATTTTAATATATTATTACATTAATTAATAATAACTTAATTAATTTTTTTAAAGTAATTTTTTTTTACTTGTATGAATTTTTTAAATAATTACCTCAAAATATATAAGACTAAAATATATTTGGATTGCATAACATTTAGATCAATTGAATTTCGGATATTAAATTTTTTTCAATCAAAATTGTATTCGAATGGATGACTTTCGTCCACTACATTTTTTATTAGACTCTCTCCCCTCCCCCTATGCCTGTTGTAGCCAGCATACAAGTGTATCATCAAATCTTTTTGTACTTTATCGTTGCTAATAAATTATAACTGTTAAATAATAACATAAAATATTATTAGTCTCATTCCATTATTTCTAGGTTGTATAGATTGTTATTATTCAAACATGTATATACAATTTTAAAATGTATTTATATAATTTTTAATCATTTAAAATGAGTTCTTATTAGACATAGATAACATGAAAAATCATTTTTTATCCTGCTTCGTATGATTTTTCCTGGCGTTAAAAATGTATATACATGCATTTTTGATTATGAAATAGTAAAAATTTAAAAAAATAAACTTATACATAGTAATAAATTCAATATAAACAAAGTACAAGAAATTATTTAATCAATAAATATAATAATTTATTAAAACTATTTTAAATATAATAATAAATTATATTCTCAAAAATAAGTGTTAGTCATGGGTGGACCATTGTTCTTTTATCTGAAATTGACATGCAAAATAATTTTGCATATATATTCTCGTCTATATATAACATTATTAATTTCATAATTATTATAAAACCAATATGTTATTAAAAACAAAATATACAAGCCATATATGAAAACATATTTTAGATATGTTGATGTTACTTTCATTTTATTTAGAGGTTCAAACAGACAAACAGAAAATTTAGTTACTAATTTAAAAAAAAAAATAAAATCATTTAATATACACTCTATATACAAATAAATAATAAATACAATTTTTTAGATGTTACAATTGCCTTAATAGATAAATTTTTATGAACATGAAACCCATCCAAACTGATTTTGTAATACTACATGATTCTAATCACCCATATTTTTAAAAAATATTATTTTTTTTTATTCAATATTTTATAGATTTGAATGTATTCTATTAAATAAATTTAATTATCAATAGGAACTCAATATTATCTATTATATAGCCCAGAAAAATAATCTAAAGTTAAATATTATTAAAAACATTCATAAACATATAAAAAAAAAAAAAAAAATAAAACACAACTCACAAATAATATTGTTAACTACTGTACTATGAAATATCAAAATAATATATTTAACAAATTCACTAAAATTCTGAACAATAATACTTATAAAGTATAAGTATTATACTTGGATGGAGTATATCAGGATCTAAGAGTACTGGAGGTAAAATATTGGAAAGATGTTATCCACGATAGGGGAAGATGGAAGGCCCTGACGGTGGCAGAGAAGACTCTTGGAGAGTTACAAAGCTAAGAAGAAGAATACTTATAAAGTAAGAATCGTTTTTAAAACTAATAATAATTAAATCAAACATACAAATAATAGAACTAAAAACAATTCTTTTGAAAATTCTGGTAAGTATATATAAATTTAAATGTATCTGAAATAAATTATATACTAACAAGACAAATAAAAATTTTAAAATAACATATAAATAACTCTTTTCTGAAATAAAATTTAAATAGACTGCCCTTAATTCAAATTTTGCTAAACATGTTTTAGAAAATAATCATAATATACATTTTGATATCAATACAAACTTAATATAAATATTAAGTACCCAAAATAACATTTATATTAATTCAGAAGAGTTGCATATACACAACAAAATAAAGAAAAATACTTTTAATAATATTTTAAATATACAAACATATTTTAAAAATAATATCTTATATTAATACATTTTAGATAGTAGGTAATGAATAATAATAACCAAAGTATTTATATTTCTGAACTACTGTCTAATAAGAACTCATTTTAAATAGTATCTCCTATAAAAATAAATTATTTCTATGTAAAATGACTAATTTTTTTCAATGTATTCCTTCTTTTAATTTTTTTCATATTCAGTCACAATTTATATTAACTTTTACCTGATGATGAATTTTTAATTCGAAACCGGTCGTACTTCACAATTATAACAAAACTCCAGGCTAAGCTTTTATTTATTCCGATATCTAATATATTTATTTATATAATAAAGAATAATAATTATTCAACATAATATGAAATAAATTACTAGTGTTTTTTTGATAAATTATAACTAAAAGTGAGTGTCGGAATCTAAAACTATAATTTAGTACTATTAAAAATTTAACCATCTATATTATAGTTTGATATATTATATACATTGAAGATAGCTATAGTTATAACATAATGTAGATAGTGTATCTAGATACTATAATGAGGTGTTTTATTTATTTTTATTTATAATAGTTATTGTTAATAACTTTATAAGATTATATTAATGTAACATCGCAACATCTTTCGTATTTCTATAATATATTAATATATCATTTGAATTAAATGCATGAGTAATGTCTCTTCTAGGAAATATTCTCTAAAATGATGTTGAACAGTTCACAATGCAATCTTATTTTTATCGATTGGTATTCGATAACCTGGCTGTCAATGCTAGTTATCTAGATAAATTAATATTAAAATAAATGATGAGCAAGTATGAATAGGTGCATTTAATCTCGTTATAAAATTAGACTTGCATATAACATATTTAAGTAAGTTATTAAACATTGTAATCTATGTTCGCTTGTATAAAAATAATTAAATGTAATCTTATACAATTTAAACATTGTACCGAGCTATTACTATTATTTACCATGTTAATATTGATTATAAAAAAAAATTATTAATAATAACTATCTAATGATTGACGTTTTTTTTTAATCAATAATATAATGTATAATTAAGTTTATCTGTGACTCATGTTTGAGAAAAAATTATAAAATTTTTTTTGATTTTTTTTTACTGAATCTAATTTTAAAAATAATTAAATTAATGTTATTTAAATTGTTCAAACTAGGCAACTACTTGGCTAGCTATAATGGGCATGACCGTTTTCGACCAAAAACGTACCGTTCCCTTTTCAGTCAATTCACTTTTCGACCAAAACAAAAATTTATATAATAAATTTAAAACAATGATGTACAATTGTCAATAATTATTAAAATATTAATATAAAAGATAACGATATTTTGTATCTAGTTTTGATCACTTATCGTAATAAAAATTATTTGCATTTTTTCTTCGAAAAATCAGAATTTTAATTTAAAAATTTTAGGACTACAATCGTTAAGCCTGCCGGTTCCATTCACAAACTCGAGTGCCACTGCGTGGCACTTTTCGGAGGGATGGGCTTTCGCCCCAAGGGGAATTATAGTCTAAGCCTAACCTAGTTTTTGTACAAACTTTGATACTGTTGCAAATGAGATTATGCTCTGTATATGAACCTAAAACCTCGCTTCGCGAGTAAAACCCTGAATAGTTATTAATATATTATAGTAGTTTCCATCATAATCAAACATTGTTTATCATTATTTTATTATTATAAATGTATTATAAAATTTTTTGTTTTGGTCGAAAAGGAAATCGGCTTATTTTAAATTTGGTCAAAAAGTGATTTGGCCGAAAAGGAAAGGGTACGGTTTTGGTCGAAAACGGACTCGCTCGATTGAATATTTAAAAATTGCTTACCTGTGGAAATCATGGCATAAATCATTAGCTTATTTGAACACATTTTGTCTAATATACGAGTAAAATACAAGAATATACATGACAACAGCAGCTAATGCTAAAATCACCAAACTGACTGTTTATTATTAATCCGTTGTTTGAACTCACAGGTTATAACAGTTGTTTAATTTATCATTTCGCTTTACTTTTTTTTAATATTAGATACAATTAACGATACATCATACTTTTCTCGTTTATTGGCTAATATCATTATTTATAATCGAAAATCCTTAAGTGATAGTATTTTTTTTTTATTTTACGATTTTATTCTACGAATATAATCATTAAATATATAATATATTATAAATATGACTCAAATGAGTTTTTATTATATTATTATTAGGGAACGGATTTATATATACAAAAAATTCTCAAAATATGTTCCCAAAAATGCTATAATATGCTTCAAAATATGCACTTGTAATTAAATCAAAAATTTTTTTTTAAATCATGTAAAAATTTCACAAATATTGTAATACAAAATTGAACCATCGATTTTTAAATATTTTTATGTTTGTTTATATATGTCTGTAGACGACTTCTAATTAGTGTTTTTTCTTTAGGTATTTTAAAGTTACGAATGAATAATAAAAAAAAATCACTAGACACAAAAACGGCGACAGTTTTAAATGTAAAAATATACGTACGAATGCTCGCACTGACTAATTGGTTTCCGTAATTCCATAAAGTTCAAGTGTTCAACTCTATCATATGAATTTATCTATATTAATATAATATGTATATAACTACTCATATGTTGCATATAAGTATGTCATTTTATTTTTGGCTATAACGATCGGTTTATTTATAATATGTGGCTGTGAATGTGAAAATATAAAATATTATAAAATAAAACAAATATATGCACTATAAAACTACAAGTATGCATGAAATATGCAAAATAAGGTGATAACGTTGAAATATGCAAAATATGCTAAATAAAATTAATGTTATTTCAATAACAATGATCTAAATTAGGGAAAATTCTCATCAGATTTCAAAAAAATTAATCCAATACATATATGCATTTGCATATAAATCCGATCCATAATTATTATATTATATTATATAAAGTTTAAAATATGTACTGTTTTCTTTGTAAGTGTAAAATGATTAATTATTATATAAGTATCCATTAAACCTTTAAAAATAAAATATTATTAAATTAATATAGCTTTTAATAGGAAATTCTAGAAATATCGAATACAAAAAATTCTTAGAGATAACTTTGGCACGAAAATTATTATGTTGCATATTTTTGGCAGACAGTAATGATAGTATTTTTTCACTTTTAACCTAGCAAAAACAAGCACAGCTTTAGCTGTTTTAATATGTTATTATATTTCATGGTTAAAATATTATTATGAAGTCTTATTATATGTATATTAAAGCATAAATGGTCACTGAGAAATGGTTTTTTTAATAACAACATCTTATTATCATTTAACTGCAGTGTTCTAAAGTATTTGAGTAAAAGTATTTGAATAAAAGTATTAAAATACTTTTTTAAGTATTGAATAATTTTTCAAATACTTTCAGAACGAAGTATTTTCGATGGTATTTTAAATAATTTTTTTTCTGTTGAATACTTATTTATATTGAATACTTAGTATTTTTTTCGAACATTTTATTTTTATTCAAAATATTTGGTTGGAAAAATATTGCGAACTATAATCAAAATCCGAAGGTTTGTGAAAACCAGGTTTCTAAAAAAAGATATTCAATAACAAAATTTAATTTTGTATTTTTAGATAGGTAACTGTTAATATCAGATACGATATTTGTCTGGTTATACGGGATTATGAGAATAACATTGATTTTCCCACAAATCACTATATAGCTGCAAGGCTATAACTTTTTATTTTAAAGACTTTAAAGTTTTTAATTAAAATAAAAATATAAAAATAATAAAATTAAAGTAAAATTTTAAAGTTCTTAAAGATTTGTGTAGTTGTGTTTATAACCTACTGGCTACTACAATTACTTCAAGTTTTAATATGAGTAATTCTAGCCATAATACTGATGATGAAAGTGATTCAGAACCGCATAATACATTTCTTTCAATTATTTCTTTGCAAAATGTTAGTTTATCATAGCCTTATTTCTCCAAATATTTTTTTACAAAAGTATTCCAAAGACTTTTTTTAAGTATTTGAAAAGTATTTGAAATACTATACAATTAAAGTATTTAAGTAGTATCTTAAATACTTGAAAAAAAATGTATTTGAGTATTTACTTAAATACTTTTTAAAATTATTCTTTACAGCTCTGTTTAACTGACTAATGGTCCAATATGTATAAATTGTACAGATTAGGAATTTTAATTTTTATAATTAAACACTAAATAGATATAGGATCAATATATAGCAATCAAATTTTAAAAACAGTATTAGAGACTAATCGTATACAATATTCATATAACCATATAGGATGGAGTAATTATATTATATTATATTTATAACTAAGCATTAAGACTGCACATATCTACTAGTTTCTTAAAATATCTCAATACCTTAATTACTCTCAATTAATTGAATGTATTTAATTAATTAAAAGATATAAATCTTTTAGGAATTCTGCCAAAATTATTGTTGAAACAAGTATTTTGTTTATGTGCTGCGCGGTGCTCAAGTTGACAAAATAAAAGTAGGTGAACTCAACTTAGGACTGTTAACTCAACGGACTGTTAACTCAAAAAAAAAAAAAAGATCATTCGATTACTTTATTTCGTTATGTTACGGAAAATTACAGCGACGTTTCATTCACATATATTTTCAAGGATGAAATGTCTTTCTCAATTTTTTAAGCTCTTAAATATCACTTTGGATTTTATTTTTTATTATTAAAAAAAAATGAATACTTTATAAATATATACATATGGTTCTATACTAGGAACCCATACTAAAATCTATAGTATGGAACATTTTTTACGATGAGCTGCTGAGACTTCCTATACTAGAAGGAGTAGAAATAGTTAAAAGATCGACCTCGTAATAATTTTTGGAGACGATGTGGCACTGATAGCGAAATCAATTGTAACTTTAAAAGTCGAGATACTACGAGTGGAAGCAACAGAAATAGCATTCAAATGGTTGGACAAAACAGGCCTAGAAGTAGCAATAAAGAAATCCGAAGTTATCCTCATCACGAATAAAAGAACACATAATATCATAAAGGTCAGAATGAGGGTAATTGAATTCACATCAATATTAAACATAAAAAAACCTTGACCTTCATCTGGACTCCAAATTAAGGTTCAAGGAACATATACTCGCTGCGGTAGCGAAGGCGAGCATAACAGCTCAAAGCCTGACAAGGCTAATGCCGAACGTGGGTGTACCGAAACAGGTAATGAGAAGACTATTCACGAGTGTAGTCATATCACAGGTTATATACGGGGCGCAAGTATGGGCAGACGTAATGCAGTCAGGTGACTAAGCCATACTAGAAAAGTGCCAGGAAGATCATATGTGTGTTCTGCCAGCAAAGGCGTCATTGGGCAGGGGGGACAGACTATGGTAAATGCCTCACTCTGAAAAATTTTAAAAAGTCGGCAATTCTTTGTCCGGTGATCAAATGCTAAAGTTGGTAAATATTAAATTTTTATTTACTATTTTGTACTCAGAAATCAGATAATATTCTCTTTTAAATACGCGTTCACGGTTTATTAAAAGTTGGGAAACACTGGCTCCTCCCCGTTTATGACAATCGTGAATATAATACACCACCCATTAGCAAAGGAAACGAAAACAGTTTTTGATGCAAGACTAAATGGAGCTGCACAAGAGAATCGATAGAAATGGACAATAGAAAGAAGCTGGATACATGACAATAACTAGGACATAACCAGGAGCGGTAAATGGATTAAAGAATTGAGTCCCATGTGCTGGCCAAGGCCGTCCGTAAAAATATTTCTATGGGGATAGCCAGTGAAAACCACAATTTTATATGGACCATAGAGTTACTCTATGATATGGACCTACAACCATGATTAAAACCATGAACATATATAATGTTAAAACCAAATACTAAATAGTGATATTGAAAACTGACAAACAATTTTGTGTCATCTTATTAGTCCTCCTTATCGCCCTCCAGGACTGCTATAAAAGATGCTAACAAATGTAATAAATTACTACAAAAATTATTATCTAAAGAAATGGGGGTTTCCTGGCACCCCCCTGAGGGCGGCCTTGGAGCTAGCAGAATATTTGGCCGGTTATTTTTTCTTTTAGGCTTTTTTATAATTTGTTGACGTTGATTTTATCGATTTTGATTATCTGCGCAGACATTTTTTTTGTCATCCAGGGAAAATTCCTTAAGATATTCACTGGATAATATGAATATTAGATACCTACGAGTTAAATAATATATAATTATAATATATACAATTATATATTATTTATTAACATAAGATAAAAAGAATAAACTTCATTTTTGTTAATATTTACGAATATTATATTAATTACTTTATGTATCATTGACTACAATGGGTAGGAAGGTCATCTTAATTTTCCTTTCTAATATTTTTACTTATATACCCATGGGTGCCCATAGGTAACATTTTAGGGGGTTAAAATAAAAAAAATGTTTGAATGTAAGATAATAAAGATTTAATGTTTTAAAGATTTAATTTAGCGAATTTGAAAATCAAAAATTGTGTAATAACCACTTTTTCATAAATTGTTCAATTTATTTCGTTCAAGCCACAGACATTGTATACGTATATCTTTAGACGTAAAGTTTAATTAATGTCAATCATTCGTGATATTTAAATATTAATGGTTCACAACGAGTAAGATAATACTCATAAGATAATTCACATCGAGTAACCAACCGCATTCTATCTATATAGGAATAAAACCAAAATATCGAGGGAAGGCCGTATAATTCCGGAAAATATACGTATATTGGTGGAATATATTCGTTCCATAACGTATTTATCCGGACCGTATATCAACGGAATGAAAAATTTGAAAACCGTATTCGACCGGGACGTATAATTCCGGTAAGTAAAATTCTGGGGTCCAAAGTAAATAGTCAATATGTTCGAGAGTATTGTAAATTATCTATATCAAGCCCCTTAAAAATCTACCGTCTAAAGTCTAAGCCCTAAGGTTGACAGTAACACCAGTGGCGGATTTAAGGAAAGAGCTAAAAGGAGCTTTATATAATCCATTTGAATTATTGTCAAATAACAGACTTTGGTGATGTTCTGAATACATTACAGTATTTTTAATAACTTTTACATGTATTCTAAGTACAGCATAAAGATTTAGAATACTTTTTTTAAAGTTTAATCTTATATTCTATATAATTACAGTATTAATTTACCTACAAATCGCATTTATTCTCAAATTGAATAAACCTAATATATTGATAATTTTCTAGTTCTCCGACACTTGGTTCAATGATATCCATTTTGCAAACCAGTAATTTTATTTTTAAGTTTGCCGTTAATCACGTTAAATGATTTCCAAATGAAAGAGTTGATTCACTATTTTAATGCACCTACACAAATAGAATAATATCGTTTCCTATCATCGTGGAATATAAATGTTTCAAACAAGTTAACTTTTTAGTATTTATAACAAAAAAATTATTCATTCGTACACTTTTTAACCATATTTTCGGTCTATGAATGTAATGGGCTACTACAAAAAGATTCTACTATATTTGACACGGCCTCAGATCGGTGTAGATTTTATTTCCTCGGTGAGGTAGCTGGTCACGGTTTAGTGGTGGTGTGTAGTGGAAAGAGTATACAGTTGACCAAAGAAAAACAATAACAATATGCTGAGACAAATAAGTATATTATTCCACAAATAAGAAAAAGAAATGGTGTACATAAAATATACGGTCTTCTGGTGATAGAAGGAAAAGATGACGAAAATCATTCTTTTACCACGGTCGCGAGAACAAATTTGGTAACTTGAGGCGACCGGTCTGTAAGTTGCCACCGGTTCCGATAACTTTTCCCACCTCTGTCCGGTTTTCCGAGGTAGGTAGGTAGTATCGGAAACGGTGTTGTCGTTGTCCTGGTTGGGGCTGGGTAGAGAGCAGTCGTGGCTCCTCGATAGTGGCGTACTTAATGTACCTGCACCACAGCGGGACCGCGTCATATTGTATAATAATTTCAACAGACAAGATATCTAACAAGGATATTTAAGTTATTATTATCTTTAGTTATTTAAGTTAAAGAAGACTCACTAGCGTCTAAAAACTGTTTAATATAGGCAATTTAAAATACACTCCGGAATAATACGGTCCGGATGAATACGTTCCGGGATCATACGTTCTTAGCAAATAAGGTTTTCTAATTTTTGATTCCGGCGAGATACGATCCGGATATATACGTTCCGGGATTATACGGTCCGGACATATATTTTCCGGATTATTTAGCCCTCCATATCGAGCAAAATATTGAATGTAATGTACTCAGTGGCGTATTTACGGGGGGAGGGGGTTCCCGGGTCTTGACCCCCCAGAAAAAAATTTAAAAAGTCATAAATAACTTAGTACGTAGGTACCGAGAAGGAGATTATTAATTTTATATTATGGGTTTATAATGTTTCTATTATAAAAAAAAAAAAAAAAAATACAATACCTATTGATTGTTTAAATAACTTGGGTTTAACTTTTGGTTATTTTTGTTGCGTCGTCGCCGTCCAACGACGACAACTACGACGATAACGAATCCGACGACGGAAACAACGACGATAACGACGTAACATAATAACTATATATTAATAATTATATATTTATGTTAGTAAGTACGCCGACTATTATTGACATTATAGTAGGCATTCAGCGTAGTGCGTTCGTCGTCCGTAATAATTTGCAGTTTGTTATTGACGGCATTGACATAATATTTGCTTAATTCGCTACACGAACACCGAAACCCTTAACAAGACAGTAAGGACGTACGGTAATTGCTAATTTATAATTTCAAATTTAATTCACAAATATTATTGTTTGATGTAACGTGTAAAGTGAAAATATTAAAATGATCTAATTTTTATTTGATACACTACTCAAAATTGTATACTTCTAAATTTACAATGCTTGTATACACTAGGTATATATAATATTATTCTAAATAGATCACAATTATGACTTCTAAAAAGCAACCCAATATTCAGACTTTTTTCAAACCTCAAAAAGTTGATAATATACAAAATAAAACAGGTTCAGTAGTTTCAGGATCAGATAATGATATCCCTACGTCGTCCACGTCCTATATAAATAGACACGATATTTTCAATTACGTCAAAAGAGTATTGACTCAAAATGAAATACATGATATACTAAATGCAATTTGGATTTCCGATGTAATTAATTAATTAAATTAAATTAAATTAAATTAGTTTTCCTGTGAAAATATTTATTGTTGGAAAAGATAAAACTGCTTGGCACTTGAGTTTCAATATAAATGGTTTGCTAGCTTTTCTTGGTTAGTGTATTCTGATATAGACAAGGGAGCGTATTATAAATTATGGTAGCTTTTTCAACAAATTATGCTGGAATTAATAATCATGCGTTAGGATTATTAGTTACAAAAAAATATGACAACAGGAGACATGCATTAGAATATTTCAAAAATCACTCGCAACTAGAATATCATAAAAAATGTATATTAGATTCAGAAAACTTTTTAAATATTATTAAAAATCCCACTTCATCAGTAGACAAATAAATTGATATTGGAAGGAAAAAAGAAATAATACAAAATCGTAAAAACATCATTCCTGTTATTGAGGCAATTATTTTGTGTGGTCGGCAAAATATGGCAATAAGAAGGCATCGTGACTCAGGGAACATTTTCAAATCATGCTCAGATGACAAACAAAATAATAATGGTAATTTTAGGGCAATTCTTCGCTATAGGGCCCAAGGTGATAGTGATATGAGATCATATCTTGAAAGTTCTGATACCATTAAGTACACAAGTTCTACTAGTCAAAATGAAATAATCGATTCTTGCAATAAACTATTATATAGTTTAAACTATATATTATAATATTATATAAACTATAGTTTAAACTATTATATATTCTTGCTGACGAAACGGCTGATGTGTCGGATATAGAACAGGTATCTTTGTGTGTCAGATATGTTGAATTAAGCACCCTTGAACTTCATGAAGATTTTTTGTAATTTTTTCTTGCTATTGACATGACAGAGAAAGGATTGGCGAAATTAATAATTGATAATCTACAAAATTTTGGCATAAATACAACATACGTGGTCAGGGGTATGATGAGGCGGCCTCTATATCGGGAAAATTGAATGGCGTTCAAGCACATATTAAAGACACTCACCCCAGAGGCGTAGCCAAGGGGGGGGCTAAGGGGGCTGTAGTCCCCCCATGGGCTGTGTTTATATGTATAATGTATCTTGACTATTTAATAGAATCAATGGATGCTCGTTTTAATCAAAGGCTTATTGATGTTATGCCACTTGAAGGACTTATTCCGGCTAATTTAAATATTTATGACGATAAAAATATTATAAAAGCTGCTAAAATATATGTCCAAGATCTCCATGATGATACCTCATCTACAATCAGAGCTGACTTGTTCATATGGAGGCAACAATGGAGTCAAAATACTATTCCAAAACCGAATTCTGCTCTTGATTCACTCTCTCATCGCACCAATCTTCGAACTAACATTAAAATACTTTTACAATTATTCGCCACGTTACCAGTTACCTCTTTAACTCCCGAAAGAACGTTTTCAGCACTTAATCGCTTAAAATTTTTTTTAAGAAGCACCATGTCGGAAAACAGACTGAATGGATTAGCTATGGCTAATATAAATAAAAAAGAGCAATTCGATGAAAGTGAAATAATAACTGAATTTACCAGAAATTCGCCTAAGAGGATGCAGCTATCAGAGTGGAGCAAGTGACTGAACACTGAAACCAAAATTATTATTATTATTATAAATTATATATCAATAAATATTTTTAAAACTATACTAAAATGCTTGAATTATGTTTAAAAACTTGGTGGTAGATGGTGGGGGGGGGTTAAGTATGAATTCTCATATCCTCTCTTACCTTACTTATCCAAAAAATGTGGTTAGCCCCCCCATTTAAAAATCCTGGCTACGCCACTGACCCACCCTGTAGCAATTTATGTACACTGTTCAGTACATGTGTTAAACTTGGTGGTATCTAAATCATGTAGCGCGACTCAAATAAGAGGCTGTTTAGGAACTTTAGGGATAGTCTGCGATTTCTCTATTTTTCCGAAAAGAAAATCAATTTTTCAATTTCATATTAAAAATTCATCAAAAACGTCCACAAAAAAGTCGTTGAAAAAAAACTTGCGAAACTAGATGGATAGAACAGTTTCACGCAATAAACGATTTTATGGAACTTTATGAGTATGTCATTGAAGAAGCATTGGATACAATTTCGGAATGGGACGATAACGATACTTCGAATAAAGCAAGACGTCTTAGAAGTTCTATTTTAGATATAGAGTTTGTGATATCATTATTCGTACTAAACAAAGGTTTCAGTATAGGTCTACCACTTTCAAAGTTTCTACAAAAATTAAACATCGATCTTAAATTGGCTGTACAATTAGCAAATGATATACAAAAAGAATTACAAAAACTTCGAACACACGCCGATGAATTTTTCAAGGAAATATTTGAAGAAGTTAAAGTAGCAGCCGAAAAATTTGATATTGAAATTAAAATTCCAAGATTAACAAAAAAACAAACTAATAGATGCAATATACCATTAAATACTCAGGAACAATATTATTGAGCATCAATTGTTATACCTTATCTTGACAAATGTATTACAGTGCTAGATGAAAGGTTCAATGTTCATCGATCAATTTTATCAGGTTTCGATTCTCTATTTAGGGAAAATGGTCCCATCCAAGATATTATACTTCTTTCAAATAAATGTATTGAAGATTTACAGAAGGAAGGATCTCAACATCAAATTATTGAAGCAGAATACAAATTATGGCAAAGAAAACTCATGCGAACAACAGAGAAACCAAATAATGCTCAAGGGGCTATGGCTATATGTACTTAACAAGTCAATTTATTCAAATATATTTAAACTTCTTCAAATCTTAGACACGCTTCCTGTTTCCTCTGTAACAAATGAAAGAACATTTTCATATTTAAAAAGAATAAAAACATATCTAAGGAATTCCATGTCAGAGGTAAATTATTATAAACTTAAATAATATTCTTGTTATTTACAAATTACAATTAAACACTTTGTTTATTTTTTTTTTTATAGGGAAGATTGAACGGTTTAGCGGTGTTATCAATAAATAAAAAGTACTTAATAAAACCAGAAGAAGTTATTGAAGAATTGACGAGAAAAAAAAGACGTTTACCTTTTTTATTATAATATAACTATTAATTTGTATTAATAAATTATAATAGTAGTGAAATATAGATAATATAATACAAATAATATAATTATTACATCAAAACTCGTGTTTTTTTATATTAAAAACTTTGGTCCTTAATATTTAGACCCCCCCCAACAAAAAATTTGAAAATACGTCACTAAATATACTAATTATTTAGTGAAAATCAGTTCATCAAAGTTTATTTTAATCTCAAAATTTATAACTTATTGCATGGTAAGTGATAACAATGATTATCACATCTTGATAACAAATAACAAGTGTAAATATTATTATCAAACATTTTTTTTTATCAGAACATGGTCTTTTAGTATTGAGTGATAAAACCTCATATCGATTAAAATTTTATTTTAACAGTCGAATAAATACTGTATGGTATAAATACATTAGAAACAATAACTTGAATTTATTAGAATATTTTTGATTTTTCGTAACGAAAATTTTAATTTAGATTGTTAAAATGAATGCCGAAGAAAGACGAGAAGCAAGACGTAGGAGAATATTGCAAAATTCCGAAACCAGGCTTAAAAAAATCACTACATTAAGTACAAACGAAAATTTGTTAGATGGACAATCAGACTTCATAAAAGACGAATGGGGTAATAAATAATTTTTTTTTTTTTATATTTATTAACAAATGAATTAGCTATTCATAATATTTATTATTTAACATAAGATTATGTTTTTTAAATAATTCAACTATTAAATATTCAAGCACATTTGAAAATTCTTATCTCTTTTATAATGTTAATTGTAAAAAATTAACTTAATAGTTTTTTACAATTTATCTGAAAATAGTTAGAAAATGATAAAGATTTTTAATTTTTTTTATTTTCAGAAAATAGTACAATGAATCCTGTATTATCTGATTGGCCTGTTCCAAAATGTAATTTAGATACTGGAACATCAACAACAATTCTTGAGGAGAAACGTGTTTTTAACTTTGAACCAAATCATCTTAATACAAATTTACATTCCAAAAATGTTACTTATAAAATCAAATGTTCACCCATTACAATTTTACATATAATATTATCTCAAATTGTTTTAGTATTATTTTACTATGACTTAGGATTTTTATTTGGCAATGTAAGTTTTCTATTATTGAATATTAAATTATTGAATCTAATTACAGTATTTAATGTTACAGTATATTTTAAACTTTTAATTTAACAAAGAAATTATTTTTTGAAACAGATGGTTAAAAAAATAAAATAAAATTAGCAACCAAATTGATCTTAGACTTTAAGTTCTTTATTTTCAGTCTTATAACATAATCTAGATTACTGTAATATTAGAGAAAACTATGAACTTCATGGCAAACCATTGACATGAAATTCATATTCAAAAGAATTTCAGAAAGGTAAAAGTATACCAAAATAAATCTGTAAATATGTGATTTAAAATTGCAAAACTTTTTTTTTTTTTTTTAACAAAATTTTATATTACGCTATCTGTTACAATTAATGAACAATAAGCTTAAGCGATAAAAATATAATAAAATAGACAGAAGAGACTGAGGGAAATTGCAAAACTTAACATATAAAACATACTTCAATTTAAATAATTTAATTTAATATTTATAATTATTTTATTGGTTACCAAATATTTGGATTTTAGTAAAAATTGTAATTTAGTTAACCTCAAAGATTTCATACTGCTTAATTAAATCATTAAATTATATTATATATATATATATATATTATATTATATTATATTTTAAAACTACATTTATAAATACTACACTTTTCAGAATATTTTTTTTTCAATTAAATATTTATCATTATATTCTAATTAAAAATGATAATACTTCCCTAAAGTTGTATATACATATATATGTGTATGTATGTGGACGTGTATTAGTGATTAGCATCTAGTGTCTGTATCTTACTCATATTTATTTAAAATTGACTTTATTGCACGAATAATTATTTCTCGAGTATAACTACTCAATTTTTCTTGATTCTTATACATTAATTTATTACACGAATAGAATACAGTTAATTTATACTGGTAACTATATCTTAATTTAAAGTGAGTTAAATTAAAAAATACTATATAATATAATATATATATATATATATATATAAAAATAAATATTTGTTTTTCATTTATTTATAATTTAAATACTCTATTATTTTATTTCATGAATATTGATATTGGTTTAAAATTTGATCATTGTTTATTCTAGTTAAATCTTTTACCAACTGACTGAATATTTTATTATTTTTTAGTCTGTTGTGGTACCATTTTTGTTAAGCATTGTACCTGAGTTATATACATCCAAAGAACAACATGATAGTATACACATGGTTATGTTATTGATGCTGGGGCTTTCTCAGAATTCGGCAAAATGGATATCCAGGTGTATAAAATTGACAAGCGTAGTGGGAAAAAGGTTTTGTATATATATTTTTTGTTTTGTATGTTCATATGCTATGTTAACACTTATAAATTTTGATATCAAACACACCAGTTCCATAACATAATAAAAAATAATTTATTTTTATTTTTAATCATTTATTGTAAATTTTTTTTTTTAATTATATTATTTTTTACTATTATAGTTGACTAAAATGTTTAATGGGCCTTATTATTTGGATTACGTTAAATGAATTATTGGAAGCTTGCAATTATTACATTTATGATGTTATTGGTATTTTGTTATTATTAATACTTGAGTTTAGATACAATAATTATGGAAAATTGTTAAAAATAAATGTATATTTACTATATTTACTATACATTTAACGAGATGGTCTTAAAGGCCCAATAAACCCACAAAAAAAAAAAAATGTATATTTTTTAAGAAGTTTAATTACTATTAAATATGTAATTAAACATATTTATATTATACATTAATACTCAAATGACTGCATACGAATTTCATCTAAAAATATATTTATATAAACTTAATGGAATTACTTTGTTATGATTAAGAGTTATCTGAAATGCATGCAAGTAGATTTGTAGAACAATATACCATAAAATTAAAATTAAATAAAAGTATCTTAAGAATGGACATTTGGAAAGACCTTATATTTTGGTAAAATAAATACGATATTTGAATCAAATTTTAAAATAAAGCAATGGTAATAATCAGCCAGCAAGACTTCATATACTAAGAATAGAGTATGTATAAAATTTAGTTAAAAAATACCTAAATATACACTTAAATATAAATTATTAAATTTTACTACCCAACAAAGCCAAAAAGCCTTTGTATATTTCTAGGAACCCAGCCATGTACATCAATGGTACTGAAAATGTCTATTAGTTCTTGTTCATCCAAAACTAATTTAACTATCACAGGAAAATAGTTTGGAAAGCTTAATAATCTAAATGATTTTATGTCCCTGCTCATTAAGGAAGATTACTCTATCATTAACCAGGTTTATGAGAACAGCGTTTTCCCATAAACAGTCCAAAAGTCATATTATGATAAAAAAAAGACAAGTTCAGATAGTTTCATGGTTTTTGTTAAATTTTAAGAAATTTTTTAATCAGCAAATAATACTGAAATTTCTTCATATGCACTACACTATTTAACTGTTCCATCCCAGTGTTTTTAGTACAATTTTCTATTTAAATACATTTGTTGATAACAATTTTAAGAATACTGTAGGACTGACAACTAAAATTATGTGACAAACCGTTAGTGTTGTCAAACTAAATCTGTAATTATTACTAGATGTAAATGACCAACATTTTATTAAAATATTTTTAATATGCAAATATATAGTTTGTAATTAAGAAAATATACCCATTGTTCAACAAATACATGCAAAAACTTATTGAAAATAAGTTATGAACTTTTTTAAACGTGTTAAAAAATAATTTAAAAATATACATGTACATAAAATATGAAAGAAGACATATTAATATTGTATATACACCACTTTAGAAATTAGAACTTATTACACTGTATAACAATGATTTTGCTGATATTTTCAAATATGTAAGACCTTTGACTATCTGACAAAATGTTTTTATAAACAGAAAATGACCTCTCCACATCTATATAAACTGAAAGCGTGAGGGATTTTAAGAAACTTGACCTTAACCATTTTAATTTGTATATAAATATTACAGTTATAATAATAATTTAATATCAACAAATATGATTAATATAATAGTAATATTTAATTATTATTATTATTACTATTTTTTATATATATTATACGCATTTATGATTTTTAAATATATCAAATATGCAATTATATGCTAAATAAGTTTGCTTATTTGGAATCTAGACTTCATGAATAGAGCTTTTATTGTAATCCAATATAAATCTAGCTGTGTTAATAAAATATGTAGTCATGAACATCCAAGCTCTATTTATAACTAATAATATATTCTTTGTAATTTCATCCTATTTATAATATAAAAAACTGATATCTATTTAAAATTTAATAGTCTACTTACTAGTATGTCCATGTTATTTAATTTTTAATTGTTTTCATAAGTATTTAATACTTTTATATTTAATTATAAAAAATTAATATTTTTTTTATATTTCATTGATCTGTATTTATTTATTTTTGAAATTTAATAATGCTTGGTATTTCAATGTATTTTTTTTATCTTTTAATTCTGTCTATTAAGTAAATTATGATTTTAACTACACATCCATTTTATGTATATTGTTCATATTATATAGTTTTGTTAATTGATAATAATAATTAATTCACAAACTTTATTCTATGTTGTCAAGTTATTGTAATTCATAACTTATAAATTATTATGAAATATCAGTGATAATTTTGTTTGGGATTTTGATGGCCTCAAAAGTCTTTGAAGGAAAAAAGTACCAAATTAATACCTTTTGATATTTCTAATTTACCACAATTGTATTTTATATAATTATAATCTGTACTTTTTAGAAAATTAGATAAACAACTAAAATATGAGGCTTTTAAACAATTAATAATAAAAATATGAATATAGTTTTGAATTTTAATATAAATTATTATATAGATGTATTGGATATTCTATAGTCAAATGTCTAAAATTATGTGTAAAATGAGTTGTTTTCTAGTATTTTACGAAAAACATTTTATTATTAGATAAATAAATGCAGAAAAATTAGTTTTGAGTTGTACTACTAAAATTAATGCATTTTAACATTATTATATATATTAATTTAATTATAAAAATAATAAATATTAATCAATAGTTTGTATTATGATCTTTTGGAATTTATCAAGTATTTAAAATAAACAATTTTTAAACTACTAAAATGTTTATCTAGACCACTGGTTCCCAAACTGGGGGACATGTGCACAACATTTCTAGGGAAGTGCAAGCAGTTATTATGAAATACAACTTTTATTGATTAAACTATTTTTATTTTAAAATGTAGAAAAAAAAATTAATTGACCAGTTCTCTTTATCCATCCTCTATCAAATATTGAACCAAACATAAAAAAAATGTTATCAGCGTTAACCTCAATTAACATTAATTATTAATTTTTTTATTTACTATTATTAATATTTTATAGTAATTTATTACTATAATATTTCACCTTAATTGATTGTTCCATTTTATTATTTATTATTATTTATATTTTATAATTATTATCATAAATAAAAAAGTAATTTTGAATTATAATTTATTTGTAAAGTACCCAAAAAAAGTTGACCAAGTTTTTCAATTTATAGAAGGGGACACAAAATGTTTGAAAATCTATAAAGTAGAATAAAAGAGGTTGAAAACCACTGATCTAGACAATAAAAATAAATAAATTATATTATTTTTTTTTACTTTTGAGAACTATTGATATACAAAAAATAAATATGAAATAAATAAAACTGCAAATTTATTTGTATTTTTAAATGTAAAAATATATTACATAATATGATCAGTTAATGTAAATCAAGATTTAACAATATAGACATAGCATAAATTCATATAACAAATGATTTGCTCAGGTTTATTATAAAATACTAATACCAAAAATCTCAATAATAATGACTAATTGTTTTTAATTATATCATCTTAATAAAATAAGATTTACAATTGAAATAACTAATTACAAATTTATATCTCTAGAAATAATATATTTTAGTATTATAATATTAAAATAAAAATGTCTTGTCTTAAGACTTGATATTAAAATATAAAATTATCCATTATTTAAGTGATAGTAACTTATTAAACTGAAAACTCTCTTTTTCTTTTTCTTTCAATTCAAATAGTCTGTGGATACCTTTTCGTAAGATCATGAAATTATAATCTATAATTCCTATGAATAGAAATAATATTATTTATAAATATATTACTATATTAACATATATAATGTATATGGTTAAGAGTATGTAATTTGTAATCTCTCACTCACTTTGTTTTTCAAAATTATCCTCTCGTAATATACATACAAGCGCTAAAAAACTGCACACTTCTCTTAAATATAAAATTGTACCATTATTGAGTTTAATAAGACTTGAACTTTGGTCATCAAAAGCTGGATCGTTCATAAGTCCTGGGTCTTCTCCTAAACTGTACATGTTTCAATGTATTTTAAAAAGTCCAAGTTAAATATTTTATTTATAGTAAATTGCTTACCCATAAATATTTGATAAATCTATCACAACATCAATCATATCACAGCAAAGTTCATAACTTTGCATGTCAACTGGCGATGAATCAGTTGCAACATATATTTTAGTTTTAACATCAAATAAAAAAGCTTTTTCAATTCCAGAAGTCTGAAAATCAATAAAAAATTAATTGATAATTGATTAGTGTATTCAAAAGAAATATGAAAATTAATAGAAATTTTATTACTGAAATAATAATATTGAGAAAATTTTCAAGAGTTGCATACTGAGGAATCATTTTTTGTACAACTCGACTAAATGCTTCAAATATGCTATGATCATATATTGACGTCAAATGGAAACTAATATATATTTTTTGTTCGTCTCCTATAAGGAAAATTGCAATGATCACAATTTAATAAATAAATAATATCTAATATTTATTTTAATAAATACTAAATTATATGGTGATGAAACTATTTTCAATAAAAATATAGTTTATTACCAGAATCTATAAGATCATCATTAGCTCTTTGGTGGATTTCTCGTTGAGTCTCCATTTTGGTATCTTCTGTGAGACCATCAACTTTATGAATAAAAACTTCAAATTTTATATTATTATTTACTTTGTAAGCTTTTGTTACAACTGAATGTAAACGGTTCAACGCACTAGCTATAGCATCCTATGCATAAAAATAATATTTTAACTTAAATTTCATAATTTATAGTATTTTTTAATGTGATAAATTATTTACTTGAGCATCAATCACAAATATAAGTGATTCACATCCTTGAAAAATAGATTCTGCTTCATATTCAGGATCGGTAAAATCAAAATGACCAGGAAAGTCACAAATTTGGAAATTGACAAATGCTGAATTATTTACAACATCTTTTAACATTGAATTGTTACTGCCAATAAATAAAGTCTCATTAGGAGACATTTTTTGAAATACTACTTTTTGTATAGAAGTTTTTCCACTCCTGTAAAAATGTATAAATTTATAAAAAATATTAATTTTTAGTTATATAAAAATGTACCCTCGTAATCCCATAAGCACAAGACGTGGTAAATCCTCTTTTTCTGATTCGGCATCTTCATCAGATACAAATGGATTGTATTCATAATGTTTTGGTAAAGAACCAATATCAAAATTAGTGTTAAAAGATTCATCCTCAACTCGATTAAATGACTAAATAAATACATAGAAAAAAATTACACAAAATTATAAGATTAGTCACATCAAATATTTTAACTTTTTATCTAATTATGGTAGACATTTAAGTACATTTTCCCAATAGGTCATTATAATTGTAATGGTATATAAATATTTTAAAATATGTATTAATATTGTTTTAAATTAATTTTTTTTAAATATAAACTCTAATTGTTATTTAGGCAACAAGTTAACTTAAATAAGCTTACATTAGATATGCAAAAATTTTTAACTTCTTCTTTAAGTAAAATTAATCTTTTGATTTTTGACAGGAATTTTTAAAATATATCATATAACCAACATTTGGAGATTAATTTAAAATTTATAATAGTTAAAATATTCATTAGTTACAAATTGTACTGGCAGTTTTGGTAAAATATGAACTTAACGAATACAAAAGCAAATTTTATTAAAGATGGTAATCGTATAAGAAATCAATTTAAGTGGTGTTTACTTATCACAGAATATCAAATGTAAATACATACCATTATTGCTTAGTATTCCGTTTTAAATAAAATATTTATCTTAATAGGAAAATAATATAACTTTCAGTGGACTAATCACATACTTGAACAAAAGTCCTATGCGAAATGATCGAACTCGGATATTTTTATAGTTGTATACGAATTAAATTCAAATGGAACAGCGGAAACGCAAGAGTGGTTTTCTACGGAATGGTTGTTTTGGTTTAAAATGATTACAGAACGCTTCAGTTGATAACATTTAAATAATAATTCATATAATATACGTGCCGTACAAGTGTATAACCACAGAATAGTTGAATATTCATATATGTCTGTGGTACAACCTCAGAATATACGTTCCGTCTTATCAATTATCGTCTAAGTATTTACCCATGTGATCGTATTGTACTATACCACGGTTTAAGATATACCTAAAGTATAGTAGGTAGGTTAGTATACTACTGGGTCTATGGTTAGTACCTACATGGTTAGTATACTAAGTATAAAGCCGGGTTCACACTACACCGTGCCGTGTCGTGTCTTCTAGAATAATTATCTCTGATTGGTTGAATTATATTGTTACATCAAAGTATACTGTATAATAAATCACAAGTTACCTCACTAACCAAAAGATACCGTGAAGTTGATTTTATCCAACTTTTGAACGTGTGGTTACCGATTTTTATAGTAATAATTTAATATTCAATGATAACATTATTCATAATAACAAAAGGCTCGGAAGGTGTTGCATTTGCATGATTTTATTGGGATATTTATTCAATTTATTGCTAAGTAACCTTGAAATTATTTTCATGACACTATGAAAAACCTAATGGGAACATTTTGAAAGAAAATTTTAAATTTCAAACTATTTTATTTTGTTTTATCTTCTATATTTATACTTAGAAATTATGTTTAGCTTAGTAAAATATACTAACAACATTTTTACTGTTATATACCAGTATACTTAATAAAATATCTTTATTTATGAACATTATTGTGTTAAAAAAAAAATTAAGTGCATATTTTTGAAGCATATTTGTACTTTTTTAAGCGCAGAAGTGCATGTATATTTAGTACTTTTAAGTGCATTAAGTTCCGAGTCCTAATATTAATATAATGCATATTGTCTATTATATAATTTAATATTTATCAGTTTTTATTTATTGAAACTTATGAAAACATTTTATACCTAATAAAAAAAACTCTCGAAAATATGTAATATTAAAATTTGATAACATCACCATAAGGTATATATTGGTATCACACATTTTCAAAGCACACGGTCTGGTAAAATACACGTTACGGTGTAGTGTGAACCCGGCTTGAACCCAGCTTTAGTCTTACTTTGTGCATTAACCATAGACATATAAAGATATCATAAAAATGTCTTAAACTAATAAACAGTTATTATATAATATTGTATATTGATGTATTATAAATTACTGTATCTAATAATTTTGGTTAAATTTAATTTGATTGTATACATTTGTTTGCTTAAAGAAATTGATTAAACTTGTATTATGATCAAAAGTTCTTATTTCTTATCAAAAGAACATAAAAAAATATAATTGGAATAAAAGGTTTTTGATTAGAAATGTAATAGTTTTTTAGCACTTCAGTATAATCCTCGGTAGTATAGTGGTAAGTATCCCCGCCTGTCACGCGGGAGACCGGGGTTCGATTCCCCGCCGGGGAGGAAACTTTTTGCTCAAACTCGTAGTTTTTTTTAATCTTCAAGTAAATTGATTTTGAGTTCATTTTTTGAATATTGTTGTGAATTTTTTTTATTAATACAACATTTAAATATTTTTTTTAGATTATTTTCGCACATCAATTATAACAATTATAATTAATGTAATAATTATAATTTGTGGAAATACAATGTTTCCATATTGTACTATATAGTGTAAACACCATAATTTACTTTATAAATCACATTTATAATATTACATAAATTCCTAAAATTATAAAATCAATTAATACTACTGTAATATGGTGTCGGAGGATATTTTTATATGAAATTAGATGTTTCTCGTTTATTATTCTTCATTGTTTATGGTATTTTTAGCTTATTTTCTATAAACTATTACAATTCATTTAGATTTAAATATTTAACATTAAAGCATCGATTTTAGTGTAAAAATAAAGTTCAAAAAAACCATGCACCATATTATAAGTTTTATGATTATATAACATTGACTTTTAATAACTAAATTATCACGAGAATTTTGACAAATTTAACTAACATAAAGCTGTATATTACTCATATGTTGTATTGTTACAATATTATTGAATATAATATAAAAATATTATGCAAGATTGTTAAATAATTACATGTATTTGGCGATAATTTAATAGGCTGTCGAATAATAATAGTCCAATTGAGCTTAGAATATATCAGTTATAGGCTAATTTTTGTATATACATATACAAATTTACATTTCTGAATTTAAAATGGTATAGCAAAATCTAATTTTTAGTGATTTTCTATATATAATTTTAAATCTATCATCATCATATTGATGAGAAAACTTAATAATCTTAAAAAAAGTGTTAACCATTTTACTAACGTATCACACATGGCTTAACAATGTGTGTAAGTAACCCCACTACATTGCTATTGTTGAAACGTCAAGTTCCAAAAGCATGAGGTACGCACGCAGTTCGATTTATTTAACAAGGTGTCTTCAGGAAACATAAATCCACGGTTAGGTAACTGTCATCCGAAAAAAAAAATATTAAAGTGAAATGGTAATAACAGTTGCCAGAAAAACTCTTGAGTGATTGATTAATAATAAAAAATTTTAAAAAAAATTGCAAAAATTAATTAGACTTTTCAAATTATTATGTTGTTACTTAACATATGAGTTAATTTTTTTTAAAAAAAAAAAAACATGAGAAAAAGTTGCGAAACATAATCTTTTTCATATTACCTTTGTTTGAAATATGTGTATAAAATATATAAATAAAAAAAGTGCAAAAATTTTCCTCCCCGGCGGGGAATCGAACCCCGGTCTCCCGCGTGACAGGCGGGGATACTTACCACTATACTACCGAGGATTATGAATATGAGTAAAAAATTTTTTTTATTTAACCCACACAATTATTTATTATTTTTTATTATTATTATTATTTTTTATTTATTATACAAATTAGCAAATCACACATAATAGGACAGAGGAATCACGATTCAAGATTCATGTTGGAAGATTCTAATCTTTCTGTCGTATACCGGATCCCGGTTTGGTTAACGGCGACCAATAAAACCCGTAGTATGAATGGTCGTTTTCAATCGCAATTTCATGTTCGTCGAAAAAACGGTATTGTGAGACCTATGTATGTTGCATCAACGCATTATTTGGACGTACGTCATCCAGAGTAGGGCATTATTCGAATAAAGTCTTATTTTGATGATTATTTAGATAACATTTTATTCGAATAATCGAAAAAAAAAATAATTCGTATATTTTATTCGAATAAATATCTAGACAAAATGTTGCCCATCTTTGACGTCATCACTACGGACGCCGACGTGCTTAGTGCAGGCGTGGATCTAAAACTAAAATTGGGGAGGGGGGTCATTTTTTCGAAAGTACAAAAAGATAATACACAATTACAAAATAATAAAAGTAAATTATCAATTCAAATTAGAACGTTATGAATATAAAAAATTGTTAATTTTTAAAATTAAATAACAAAGTTCAATTTTCTTTGTTTTATTTTTCCAAATTTAGAAATATTATTATCAACATTTATGGGTATATTCATGTGAGTATTGAGCAAAGGGTTATTTTCCTGTATTAGACGAAGCTATGTCTTGACACGCTTGAGAGTAGATAATGATCGCATTTATAGTATTTTTTAACAAGTTATTAGAACCTAAATTAGCGAATAGCGGTACCATAGCAAGTATATGGTACCTAAAATATTATATAAACATACGGGTAACGGATTGGGAGTAACAGAATTGGTTCCCGTTTGAAAAAGGTATTTTATTAGGTATAGAAAAATTGGTTCCCGTTTGTGTACGGGTTAGGCGGGCCAGTGCATAGAGAGCAAAAAACAAAATTTTAAATCTATATGTATGGCATATAGACATAATTATTATATCGATGAGATAGAGTATAGAAATATAATAGATATTATAATAGATTACTAGAGACTAGCAAATTACTAGCAAACAGGAAAGAAATAACAAATACTTGGAAAATTGTAAGATTGAGTTCAGTAATGAGAAGATTACGAGAATTGTATATTTAAAGAAAGTTAGCTTTAAATTTGTAAATCAACTATTTAAAATTGTATATATTTTATCATTTTTTTTTTAACATACATTAACGCACATTAACCAAGCCTACTTTAAAGTTGACAGTAGCCTGTCAAATTGAGAAGGAAAATGTGCGTTATTAAACGGAAACCATTTCGGCTATACCTAATAAAATACCCTTTTTTAAACGGGAAACAATTCAGCACGTTGGGTTGGAGCTCGGGAATCAATTCAGTATCAGCCAACGGATTGACAGTAATCTTATCTGAGATAAGTTATCTTTCCGTCGAAAGTCGAACACTTAAAAAATTCCGCAGATTTACTATTATATTTATATTTATTCACCAACAATATTATAGTCTATCAGTAAGTTTATAATCACTATTAATATTCTTAGAAGTTGGATGGTGAAATTATGATTTTATGAACAAGTGGTGATGTAGTTTAAATACATATAAATATAATATGTTGTATAACATTTTTATTGTAAGAAAAAATCTAATTAAAAAAAAATTAAAAATTATCCATGTTTTAAAATAATACGTATTTTAATTTTTAAATAAACATGATGGACCTAATCTTGACGTTTTTTGGGGGGGGGGTCATGATCACCATGACCCCCCCTGGATCCGCGCCTGGCTTAGTGGGACTCATACTGTGTGAATTAGAGATGTTAAGTTCGCGAACGAATAGTTTATTTGAACTATTCTGAACTGTTTCAGTACCTGTAAGTTAACAGATCACAGTTTAAAAAAAATTGGTAGCATTGTATAAATGAAATAGTTCGCGAACTTCCTTAAAAATTCTCTGTGATTCGTTGTTTGAAACAACGAATTTAACTTTTAACCCTGTAAATGGTAAACAGTTGTTTACAATTAGATAACAAATACATAATTGCCCATAAGTAGTGTGAATTACTACTGAACTGTGTATTGCTGTTCTAATAGTGATAAAACGAATAGTTCATTGTCAAACAATATCAGTATGATCAATAAAATAAGTAAACTACGTGAACTTAAGAATAGTTCATTTGAACGAACTGTGTACTAATGAACTATTTACAGAAATTAACTAAACTTTCCATCTCTAGTTTGAATAGGTTTTCACGTGGATCCGGTCAATTTGACGTAAGACATTGCACGGATACGACATTTAGACGAATGTTAATTCGACACGTTTTATGATACTATATCACCACTCGATAAAAAAATACTTCGATAAAAGTTACATGTATTGCAAGACAATCATGATGTTTTTTATTGTATATAAATATATCTACTTTGATTTTAATTTTTATTGTTATAAATGATCAATTTCATAAATTGTATCTTAAATGCTGTCCGTATTGTTAAACGTTCATCATTAATTATAAATCACAATACAACACCAGTACACCAACGCAAGATATTCGCTGAATATTCAATGAGACATGAACGTAACTACTCTTAGCCATTGTTCACATTTTTACAAAATTTAATTATTTTACTCACATATACCTAATATTTTTTAATATCGTTGTTTATTTGATGTCATCAGATGAATACAACCAAACACGTTGAAATGACGCGACTCCAAATTACTTATCGTCAAGATTGCGTTGAAAATCAGAAATCATAAAGTATCGGAAATTTTGTCTGAATCCTCACAAATGGGTTGTAGTTTATTATAGGCTGGGACTAGGGGGTCCCTCAAATGTATGCCTTGAGGCCCGTGTGCGCGGCACACTCTACACGCCCGGTTTTTGCGGCACTGGTCGCACATTTTTACGCACATTTATAGAACGATAATTGCGTTAAACCGATCGACGTATACATTTCTATGTCGACTGAATTTAGTAGCCGCAAGACATATGCATGTACCGATGTATCTGTATGCAGTGCGAATTAGTTGGAGTGTTACATTTTCGTTAAAACGTTTTAATATGTGGACTATTACAATGAGATACTATAGTTCGACTAAATTCACTTAAGTGCGGTGTAGTAGAGGTGAACACTGAAATTAACAAGCAACAACTGCGGTAATTACCATGGCCCTTAGGCTCTATATACACTCGTACAGTTCTTGAAATCATGTATTTAAAACCCGAACCCGTAGGTGGTTGGATTGACAGTTTTATGGTGATTTGTTCTTGTATTTGAAATACTTTAACAATGTTTCAAGTGAAAAGTTAAAATTAAGTTCTTTAGTTGTTTGGGTCGGATTCTGTTAAATCGTGAAATTCCCGTAAAACATGAAAAAACGATTTAATTAATTATTCTAGTAGTTGGCTGTGTTGAGACTTATCTAGATAAAAATATTGATTATCTATTATTTTATTTTTTTAGATATATAAATGTTATCTATTTATTAATCTTATATAGATGAAAATTTAAGTTTTCCATTGTTTATTTATCTAAATATTTTTTTATGTTTGATAATTAATTAATATTTTGAGTGTTTTGGGGATTCGTGATTTTGCCGCATATCGCCTGTATAGCTACAACAAAAATATTCAATAATGAACATTTGAAGTTAAAATTAATATGATTGAAGAGGTACCTATACATTTTTTCCAGATTTCGATGAACATTTATTTACTAATGAGTATTGACCAAATGTAGCTATTATTTAGCGCAGATATAGTTATATATATGTGAATGTAATTGAGAAATTTACCAAGAAAACCATTTATAATAATGACAATAATAACTTTTTAGGTAATGGATAACAATTAACGATCATTGTCGTCGTCATTTACTGTTTCTCAACGAAAACTATTAAAATCATTTTGAAAATAAATCTTTTGATTTTTATATTCAGGTTAATGTATTAAATAACGTATAGAAAATTTATTTTCGTTAATTTTAAGTTGACAAACTGTAAAATATTGTGACATGCTAAACGGCCCAAACGGATAAGCCCGTTACCATCCACCACCAATAACCGTTTGTCGATCCTTTACGATACTGTCGTCTAAAGTGTTTTCTACTTTTGTAAAATATGAAACAGTTCTTGGTATCCACGTCTTCTACAGACTAAAATGATTTAACAAATACTATTTTGTTCTTAAGTCATACAAGGCTACATTAATTTAAATGGACATTTTTTATGTCATATAAAAGTATGTTTTAAAATTTTTTTAACTCTTCGTGAATCATCCAATTGATTTGAACAATACAGGGCCGTATTTAGGGGGGAGTTATAGGCTGCTGTTGCCCCGGGCGACTAATTTTTCATATTTTCAATATATAATGATCTAATATTTTTGAAGTGAAACTTCTTTACAAAATAAAAAGTGTATCTCAAAAAAAATAATGTACCAATATTGTCAATCACGGCGTCAACACACACACACACACACACACACACACACACACACACACGACATTGCCCTTAGAATGTTTTTGTGTACACCAGCAACGAATTGTTCTTCAGAAAGATCTTTTTCGACTCGCAGAAATTTTTATTTGGTATAATGAAGCGTTTTTTATTGTTGCCCCTGGTGTCAAATTCCTAAAAATACGGCTCTGGGTGTATGAATTTTATAAACTATTTAGTACAATATTGTATAAACACTAATTCAATAAAATTACTTCAAATTAAGGAGTTTTAACTATTTATTCGTTAGATTAATTTATGTTAATGTTTCAACTAAAATTTGTATTTTAAATTTTATTCATCGCATTCAAACATTAATTTTGTTATTTTAACAACCCAAGTATTTACAAGACGAGGTGTAATATATTGACATATTGTTTTAAAATTAAATGTTATTCATACAAGTATTAATTGAAAAATTTAACTTTTGTTAGAGTTTAGTACATTCCTCGGTAGTATAGTGGTAAGTATCCCCGCCTGTCACGCGGGAGACCGGGGTTCGATTCCCCGCCGGGGAGGAATTTTTGCATTTTTTGTGTACGTATCAAACAGAAGTAGTGTGGGAAGGATTATGTTTCGTAAATTTTTCTACGTGTATAATTTTTTTTTTTTTTTTTAAATAATTGACTCATAAAAACATAATGACTTGAAAGGTCTAGTCACTAGACTCAGTATTCTTGACTAGTACTTAATTTGAATAAGCACTAGACTCTAGTGCTTATTTAAATTGAGTACTACTCTTTAAATCAACATATTATGTGGCTGATTTATTTTTGATATGTAATATTATGATTATGGACTCAATTTTAGTATTCACATATTTTATTTGTATTTTGACGTTGATCTACTTCGGAAAAGTTTGTGATCTAATTATTTTTACAATTACACTTAGGATAATATTTGAATAAGATAATATTATAAATTGAACCTAAGCCGTTGGCGTGGTAGTGTATCAGATTTTATAAGAATTATATTTCACTATTCGTTATTTCTATAGTTCAAAAAATTATGTTGGTTAGAAATCTAGAATATTATATAATATGAAAAAATATAAAATATTGAAGTAACTTTAAAATTCTTAATTGTATAGTAAAAAATAATGTAGAATCATTACATTTAACTCATTAAAAACATTACAAGAGAAGTCTCATTGACTCATATGACCATATGAAACATAAAATAAAAATAAATACTTATACATTTTTCAAATATTTCAAATATTTAAATACGTATATCTAAAAAAAATTTGGTAAAAATATTGTTAATAACAAATAAAAATCAACTCAAAAGTAAAAAATACAAAAAAAAAAAAACTCTTAAATGAAAATACATAAAAAAAAATCAAAGTTAAATTTCTATTATTTTGTATACGTAATATAAATCGAGTTTATAGTATTGTTTTATACCAATAGAAAAAAAAAAATGTCATGTCTACACTATCATAACTCCAATTCAATGGTATGCATAAATATTTTCAATGGGGGAGGGGGGATTATATTTAAAAATTATTCATATACATAATAAATTTTGTTTATTTTTTTCTATAGAATAATAATTAATTTTTTGGGTTTTATTCTCAACTCATTAATTACCTCTTCTGGAGACAAAAGAACAGCACTATATGTAGTTAACCAGTGATGTTAAAAGTTAAATTTTTTGCTTTATTAATTTTTTGAATAGGAAACGGGTAAAAAACAGTTGGAATCCATGAGTTGGTGAGAACCTAAATAATGGACAGTAATGCAATTCACAATACACAGTTTAAATTATAATAATTGTAATTACTTACTATGTATTTTTAATAATCAATTATTATCCGCTTTTACAAACATACCAATATCATTAACTCAAGATATAACAGTGTTTGAAGATGTTGTACCTGATGTACCTGATGTGCCTATAACAATTATTAATAAAAAAAAAATACTATTTTTTATTTTATGATTTTTTGTAAACAATTTGGAGAAAATAAAAATATTTTTATAATGCTCAAGACGTTGTATTTTTTTATTTTTAAGTATATAGGTACAGGCATTTATTTAGTACCCGATTTCAGTTAATATTTTGTAATTTTATTTTTCATTATTTTACTATAGGTATTTTTTGTAACTCTGTTTTTACATTCTGTTTTAATATGGATAGTTTTAATAATGTTTTATTAGATATAAGTAATGTTAATTTTATTAATTAATTTATATAAATACGCTTAATCGGATAAATGGTAATAGTTTTAAATTATCAGTTTTTCTTTAAATATTAAAACTATTTAATGTAATTCTGATGAATTAATCGTCTTACTCAGTTCTATAAAGATAAAAATTTTATATTATTATTTTAAATGAAACCTAGTTAAATTAAGATTAAGATATTTCGTTAAATGGTTATTTTTCGTTTAATTCGCTTAGGTCAAATAAAGCCAACGGCTTACATATTATTGTCAATGATAATAAATCTTAAATGAATTAAGGATAATAGTTCTAAAATGAATTTAATCAATGGTCGTAATTCATTAGAAATTTCAAGAGGTTTTAAAAATATAGTCTTAAGAGTTTATAGGTTAGGTTAGGTTTATAGGTTACCTTAATTAGGTTTCTTTTATAGGTTATTAATATTTTTTTAAATATTTTCTTCCTTTATCTTTCTAAATACTCAAGCAAAATTAAATTTATTATTAGTGATGGTATTAACATTGATATCCTATCATCAAATTTATTATCTACTTACTATTTAAATTATTTGGCCGAATTTGATTTTCAATCGTATAAAAAAATCTTGCCTTGATCATATATTTGTTAAAAATGTTGATGTTACAATAATTAAATCTATTAGTTATTTTAAAATGTAGTATTATGAAGAATTTTGCTACTATTCTTTAATTTTCTGAATTATACAGTTACTAATCAAATTTTGAATCCATTAGTTAAAAATCGTTTCGTGTAAACAGATTAACTTGTTAATATGAACACTGAGAGGAAGTTTTAAATATTAACTCTGTTGATAAAACTGTTGATTGCTTAAAATCTTAAAAATTACAGAATTAATTAGTTATTCATAAAAAATAGTTAAATGCAATCAAAATTTTAAGTATAAAAAACAGAAACAATGGATTACGAAAGGCTTAATTATTTATATTAGACGTAAAGATAAACTGCATATTACTAAAAATAAAAGGTCAATTGATACCAATTTTTGCAAATTTTATTTTAAGTTTAGGAATTTATCACAAAAGTTAATTAAATGTGCTTGCTATTGATTTTTTCGTAATCAAATTAAAAAAATAATGGTAATTTAAGTTTAATTTGGAAAATTATTTATGAAGCTGTTAGTAAATTTATCTCCAACGAGTTAAATACATATTTGATAATTTTAGTAATTAAATTACTGACGAATGTGGTATTGTCAATTATTTTAATGAATAATTTGTTAATATTGGTAAGCAAATTTCCAGTGAAATTAATAATAAAAAATCAAATTATTTAAAGCAGAATTTATTAAATTATAATAATTTCTTTTCCAACTCTTTTTTTATTAAACCAATTGGATAGCATGACATAATTGAACATATTTTAAAATTAAAGGATTTGTGTTTTTTTTATATTAATGATTTATCTAATGTAATAAAAATACTGCTTCTTTATTTTTTTACTAATTTATATTATTTATAATCTTGCTATTTCTAATGGAATGTTCCCTTCAAGTTTTAAAAAAATATTAGTTGTTTTATTAATAAAAAAGGATGGTAAAATATTGTATAATAAATACCTTTTGCATTAAATTTATCGATTTTAAAACGTTTGAAAAATATCTTACCAAATATATGGTGAAATGTCATAATATCCCATTGTTGTGAAAATTGGATCCAAAAGATACTTTAAAGAATTATTTTTTTAATTTTCCCAGTTATATTTCCATTATAATAAATACTTGAATGCAATAATGTTTATTACATGGCTATGGGTTCAATAAACAAAATCGTTATTATATATAAAGTTAAAAATCAGAAAATTTATATTTTCAACCAAATTAAAAAAATTTAAAAATTTGAATAAATGTAAATAAATATAACTACGCTCTGAAACATTTTAAATTTGATTTCTAAAATCTGTAAAATATGTAATACTATGCTATTTTACATTATTTACATTAAAAACCATTTTCTTAATTAAGTGTGATTTTATAAAAAAAATTGTATTAAGTGCTCGATTTCTTAAATCCATTATTTAAATTTACAGTTTATAATTTTTAATACATTTAATGTAAATTAAGAAAATACACGTCACATTTATAAGGGTTTATTTTAGTAAATTTATTAAAATTTTGAAGAAGTTTAATTATGATTTGAATACATGTAATATATATTTTTGTAATTCATATTTCGATTACAAGGGTTAAATAATAGTTTTACTTAAAAATGGTTTAAATAGATTATAAAATTAGAAAGGTCAAGTGATATTATAATGGAAAAATAATAAATTGTATATCTTTTTACGGATGTGGTTTACGTGACTATCATAAATATTATTAGTTACCTCTTATCCATTTAATGTTTCATGTAAATTATGATTACCGATGTGCTATGGTTATTACTATTATTATTATTATTATTATTATTATTTTTTTGATATAAAACAACAAATATCGTTTAGTTAAACAATTTCTTAAAAATTAGGGACATCAAAAAATTTTCATGGATTAATCAAAGTTTGTGTATTTGCTTATTGCTAGAAAATGATCGTTTCTGAATAAGAGCCAAACGAAATTTATAAAAAAAAGAATGAAAATAACACCAATATGTTTCTTTATATGACTGATGGGGGCAAGTATAAATAGTTGTGTTCGTATAATCTTCAATTAAGGTTTTCCGCAGTATTTTCATTTAATTTAATTATTACAGCGGCTCCGAGGTTAACAGAAGAATTACCAGATTGGCAATAATGTTAAGGGTATATTTGTGACTTATTATACTCAGGGGAAGTAAAATCAAGCATTATCTGATCGTTTATATTGTACCCTACAGGAAAAAAATCCTGCGTATAAATGGGTCACGGAAAATCAGGGGTTACGCCAAGAGATTGGAGTAGTTTTGGTGCGATAAGTTGTTGGTAATAAAATATTAGCGTGAGCTAAGTGAAATATTGTATATTACAATATTATAGTTACAGTATTAGTGGGCAGTTATCCAAACGTTGAGTCATCATGTTTTAATTGATTCGGTAAGTTTAAAATAGTTACGGTGGACCATTCTAACATTTCCGGACTATTGAAGAAAAAAAAAAAATGTCCCTGAATAATGACTAAAAAATTTCCAATTTTTTATTGTTATTAATTGTAAATCGATATAAACCGATAGATTGCAAAAAATTAGGAGTAGAGACAAAATTATAAAAAAAAAAAAAAAAATGTATAAACATTTAAATATAATAGATATCAAGATTGAAACCGTATAAAAAGGCTCAAAATTTAATTCCAATATTGCTTTTTAGATACATATTTGTTCTTAAAAATTTTAAAATTTATAGTTTAATTATATTATATTATTATATATAGAAATTCTGTACTGGTTTATTGTCATTTTATTTTTATCTAAATCGATGATTATCTTATTTAATTTTAAAAATGTTTTATTAATTTTTATTCATTCTTAAAGATTCTTTTTTTTAATCTGGAACGTAATTGTTGAATTACAAAAAAAAAAAACCGTTTACTGAAAGGTAATTTTATTTATAGCATTGTATAAATTTTTTTTTAAAAAAAATATTTTTAGTTTCTTTCAAGTAATTCATTTTATTTGTGTTTACATATAAAACAAATGAGTTTATATTTTATTAAAATATTTATATATGAATATAAAAGTAAAATAAAGGTTTAATTTGCTTAGAAATGTTAATATAGTTTAGTAATGATTGATTATCAGATGCAATAGTAGAATATTTATATAAATGTGATAAATTAAATAATTATTTCAATAATACAGTTCGTAGTTAGAATAAAAATTGTGAAATCATATAAAGTTATTAGAATAATAATAAATATAATTTTGAAATGTTTTAGGTAATTGTTTAAATTATTTTTATATAGGCATAATTAGATTATTTTGTGTTACAATCATGTTTTCTATGATTGTGAAAATAATTTTATTAAACGTATATTTTTTATTTGTTTTTTGATCGGGATTTTTGTATGGTTATAACGCGGGCAAGCTTTATTATTTATTAATATTTTGGCAGTACGCTGTAAGTAATATTTATTTTTAAATTATAATACGAATTAATTTTTAGTGATTACGATTTTTAAATTAAAACTTAATTAAATTATAATCCAATGCTTTATATTTATTACCCTAACGAGGCATCAGGTATACTGGTATCGATACGAGAAGCAAAGAGTTAGCAATAATTAATATCTATAGTCATAAGTAAAGCACAGCATTGTTCAAGAACAGATTTTGAGAAGAGTTAAGGGTCTTTTTTCTTCAAGAACGTTTACCATTTAGTCCATATTCATATGTATTACTGTTCGATACGTATTATGACGTGGGATCTGGTCAGTGCCTCATGAACTGCATCAATCTGACTCTACCCCGATCCTTTGGCTAATGTATAGTAACTGTATAACGCATATGCTATTATCCTTCACTAAACTGTCGGTATTCACGCTGTCACGTCCGCCCTTTTCGCGTTTTACGGTACTTGTGTTCACTATAACACTTTTATAATTATTTTATTTTTTCTAGTGTGTTCATCAGTGGTGACTGACGGGATGTCGAGCCGTTTTGCACGCATCTGACGGAGTGCCCGTTTCTATCAGTACTTGTATATGCTGGTTCTCGCTGTGATACCGGTCGTACAATATGTTCTCGCGTTTGCGACCCACACGCGTCATTCGCATTCTTTTGTGTTTCTGTCACGTCAGCCCAGATCAAGCCGTTTAAATAATCATCATCCGTAATAATTGTTGATGTTGAAAAAGTTCCCATTGGTTTTTTTTTTCTTTTGATATTACATGTGATGAATAGTTTTTAAGTGATTAATAGGGCTTGGATTTTAAAATATAATAAATAACAAAAAAAAACAAAAAATTGTCTTGAAAAAAAGCAAAAATTAAGCAAATTTATTTTTAAAAAAAGCAAAAAAAAAAGGCATGATAAAAAATTAACATAGATTAGTTATAAAACTGAATAAAAAAAATTAATTAAATTAAAAAGATAATTAACTATCATATATTTTATAAGACTTTCAGTGGTGAAACAGTCTTTATTATGTGGCAAAATGTTTTTATAAAAATAAAACGAATGCTTTACATCCACTGAAGTTATCGGTACATACTTCACGCAAGAGGTTTAATTTAAATCTAACCTATGATAATTAATTTCGTTTGATTAAATGCTACCAATATACTATTAATGTTTAGTAATTGTTTCTAGCCTTTGTTTTTCACAAGAACACGATTTGGTTTACCCGAAATTGCAGTTGCAATAACTCCATTAGCTTAATTTAATATATTTTTTGCATCTAAGAAAATATTTATACATTTCGTCAATGATCTAACTATCTGCAGATCGGTAATCTATACGTTTAATAAATTTAACAGTTAAGCCGAGAACAATAATAATCCAATACATTCATTTAGTTCGTATTCTGGATTTTCACATTTGTTATTAATTTAATAAAAATTTTTTTACTATAGTAAATTATTTTTATACTATAGTATAATAAACATATACATATGTATAAAAATTTCAAAGCTGGAATAAATGAAAAAGCAATAAAAAAAAAAAAAAACATTTACACAAAAAAAGTCAAAATAAACTGTTTTATTTGAAAACAGAAAGATGTGAAACGAATTTATATTTAAAAATGAGAGTTCTATCTCATATATAAAAAAAGAATCATTTGCTTTAAAATCCGAGCTCTAGTGTAACTAGTAACTATAATATTTAAGATCTAGTAGTCAAATAGTGTCAAGGATTTGGCAGTAATTTTTTTTTTAAAAATTCAGTTCACTTATACGGTTTGCTTTTACCGTTTTATTTTTATTCTTATTCTTATCCAACAGGGCAACACATGTTATCAAAAAGTTTCTAGCGCATGTAACAGTATGCGAGTCTCTCGTCGCAGACTATATAAAATATTTTTAATTAAGGTCGGGTAGTTGTATACACAACTATTACACAAATTTCCAGTAAAAATGTTTCCAAAATTGTAATTTTGACGATCAGTATTATCTGGCCATTGATCGGGTTTATCTAGTTATGTATATATAATGTTGCTATATTTAGATACATATATATGTATACTTACATGCAAAGCCACTGTTGCGCTGTACTAATAATGTGCAAGTTTAACAATACATTTAACAAAAAATTAAAAATAATTTTCATTAAGCTGGAAATCAGCTCGCTATAACGTTAGAGTATCTGTGAACTGTTTCCTTACTTATAAGTTAAGTTGATCGACTGGGTGTGAAATCTATCGATATTAATGACATGCGTTGGTTTTGTAGAACATGCAAATTAGTATAACAATTGCCAAGGATATTTGAATTCAATAAATAAATAGAAGAAAAAAAAACTAACAACAGTTAAAAATATGGATATCTATATATATATATATATATCTTTTATTGGAAGATTATAGATAAGTCAAAAAAATAAATAAAAAATACATACATATATATGGTTTTAATTTATACAAGTTGCATACATGAATTGATTGAGCGTAACATGGAATAAAGAATAGTAATAATGAAAACATAAAAAATAAATGTCGTAATAGGAATACTCGCTAGTAAGAAATAACTATGGAAATATGCTAAGTATTTAAAATTATATTCATCACAATATATATAATATAATTTAATATTAATAGTAATTATACAAATAATAAAATAATACTAATGTTTCTCGGAAAATATTTTTTTCTTCATGAACAGTGAATAAATATCTAGAGAAAACTAGACTACAATTTTGTTGATTTAAAAATAGTTTCGTTGCCATATAATTGTAACATACATATACCATTTATATCTTATAATAATACAACGGAACAAAATTAATTAATTTTAATGAAGAGGAAACAGTTTGTTATACAACTTGTTATAATATTGAAAATTTGTACTTAATACATTTAAATTAAATATTCAAGCAATGAAAATTAATATTTAGATTACAATATAATATAATAAGGATAACAATGTTATGGCAAAAATAAAGCCTTATATTTTTAATTTCAAACTTTGGTTATTATTTTTATTAGATCAATATTTTATTAATAACCTATATAAATATTCTGTAAAAAATATAGTAGAATTCAAAACATTATGATTAGTTTTTAAAATCTACATACAATAATGTGGCAGTATTAAGAAAACCATTCAAGATGGTCGATCCCATTTTTTTTGGGGCAAAGTTATATATTATTGTAAATGTTGACAATATTGTATACTTAAAAATAATTATTTATGTTTGCAATTGAATGATTGATTAGAAAAAGATTAATATTCCAAAAATACGTAAAATAAACTGATATAGTCTTTTTTTAGCCAAGAAATAGATTCATATTATGAATGCATTAAGGATAATATTCCATTAAAATTTAATTTATAAATTTAGCTTTGAAGTTTACATTGAGTCGAAGAAAAATAATATTCCTGGAATGTTAATCTTCTTCTACTCACTCGTTGATAGACCATAAGTAGATGTATGCTTGACTCGTGAAGAGCTTAACATAAAAATGAAATCCTCAATACTTAACGAAGAGTGGCAAAAAGATTAGCGGTTGCAGAGTTATTAGTTCACAGGAGGTTAAAAATTTTATAATAAATTTAAGGAAGTGTCTGAGATATATAAAAACAAAAGTGATGTAATGGCTAAAACATTTAATTACATGAAACCCCCCCCCCTCCATTCATGCCAGTCCCGGAAATGTTTTTCCTACGTAAGTTATGGTTTTACGTATTTAATATTCATGGTATTGGAAAACAAAAATCTGTATTTTACACATATACCGAAGGAACTATCAAAAGGGGTCCATATGAAGTGTGTAACTTTCTTTTTGATTATTTCAACACGATACTTGAGAAAGTAAAGAAACTGCATGTATTTAATGACACTTGTGGTGGCCAAAATAGAAACTTCATGAATAATAGATTTTCCGATAACCATCAATATTTCCCAGTACGAGGATACATTTTTTTACCCTGTGACCGAAATTTTTCCGTAATAAAGAGATCAGTACGTAGATTTGATCGGATTTATGTAACTAGACAGTATGAAGATCCTATTAAAACTGCCAAAAAGCACTTACCAAAATAAAAAATAAAATCCGTAAAAAATGAAGATATATAAATGTTTCATATTTAGTGACTATAGTATTTTTAAAAAAATAATAAAAGATATACAAAAAAAAAAAAGGTGAAAAATTCAGCATAAACCAGTATAGGCATTTGGTGTACAGAAGTGAGCTAAAAGATTATGTGTTTGCTTTATACTACATTGAAGATCTTCAAAATATAGTTTTTAAATTCAATAAAGCCGAAAAAGACGTGATATTCTCGGAAGACAAGGTTTACTCGTAAAATGATTAAGTTGCAGTCAACCCCAAAATGATCAGGATTTATCAAAAGTGAGACAATATATTCCACAAGAATACCAGGGATTTTATGACGAAATCTTGGAATTACTAACTTCAAATTATAAAAATAGTAATGATGATAATAGTAGAAATTAAATTTGTAATTTTTTTTTACTTTTTTTTTTCTAGAACTGATGAAATTTAGTGTTAAATATTTTAATAATTAAACTAAGTGATTAAAAACAGTACTTTATAATATTCTAAATAAAATAAAAATCAATACTTAATGAATTGAGTGTTAAATATTTTTAAACATTTTTTTAGCCTGATATTTTTATAAATATTTAAGTCAGAAGATAAAAGATAACATTCCAGCTCATAAAATGTTTTTTATAAAAAAAGCTGTTGATTATAACGATCTCATATTTTTGGAGGATTTTAACCTAAGGTTAGATTAAGTGCTAGGTTGCTGTTAGGTTAAGTTAGGTGCTAACCTACCTAAGCTTAGATACTAAGTTATGTTTATTATACAGACAAGTTTTCGATTCAAATAAAAATTAAGAAAATACCTGTAAATAGTCAATGAATAAATTTTAATCAGCCGTTCAATTATAAAATCGATTATTTTTTCAAATGTAATCATCATATATTAAATGAAAAAAAATCTAGTATTTACGTTTATCGATTTTTTGTAAATAATTTTATTTTTTGAAATATTATATTATAATTAAACATATTATGTGTAATTTATGTTTATATACTCTGCACGCAAAATAGTACTCTGGTGTTTAAAGTTTCTTATTCGTCGTTAAAAAATAACGAAGTCAATATACGGATAGAACGTTTTGTTCATTTCAATGATTGTTCGGAATCTGTTTTACTCAATATGAATATTAATTAGACAAATATTAATTTAATATTATATTACACAAATTTTAAACTTCGGACGATCTGGAAATCGATAAACATTTGGCAAAATAAATATAATATTTACTGTTCGGCTTAGAGGGGAAAAGTTTTTCTATATGTCTTAATAATATATTACAATCAACACGGAAACTGCATACAGTAATTAATATTACTACAGCGCGGGTTTCTGTTGGTATTAATTACATAATATAAAAATATGTTATACACCGGGACATCTGTGAGTCGATGTTGAATAATTATTACTAAATCATTAATTTTACAACGGGTAATGCAACGCATGGTTTTGAAACATAAATTATGGAAACGACAAACCCGTTTGTCTGGATGTACTTTTCACTATACACGTATCGGCAACCTATCAGATTTGAACCGGAAGTGTACAGATATGTTCATAATATTCACGTGGTAAATCATATCATGAATATCCGTTTAAGTGTACGGATAGGTTGCATCCAAATTGGGTCCCAAATTTAAAATTACTTCACTAGTTGGGTCCCGAATTATTTTAGGTACTACATTAGTTGGGTCCCGGATTTTTATAGGTACTATACTAGTTGAGTCCTGAATTATTTTAGGTTTACATTAGTTTCTGAATATTTTTTAGTAAGCATTACATTATACTAACATTTTCCTTCCTATTTTAACAGATTTAGGACTGTCTATGATCTATTTAGACTACAGGACCACATTTTTTTAAATTCTATAATTTATGTAATAATATAAAGTATTATTAAGTAATAAAAGTATTAAAAATTAAATATTAGTAATATTAAGTAATACAAATATTATAATAATTAAAAATATTATATAGTAATATTAGTACAATTTTAATAATTTTAATATTTTTACCAACACAATTCTAATAATTTATATTTTAATGGAAAAAAAACTAAAAAAAAAAAAAAAACTATAAAAATATTTTTAACCATACCTGTGGTCTTAATAGATCATTGACAGTCCTAAGTCTGTTAAAATGGGAAGGAAAATGTTAGTATAATGTAGTACTTACCAAAAAATATTCAGAAACTAGTGTTATACCTAAAATAATTCAGGACCCAACTAGTGTAGTATCTATAAAAATCTGGGACCCAACTAGTACCTGTGATTAGCGCCTAGTACTCGGGACTCAACTCGGATGCTCCGTACGGATGATATATCAGTATATTATCACATTTTTATTCTTATTAGAAAATCGTTTCGTAGAAATAAATTCGAGTGCAAAATATAAGCAGCGATAGGTTAAGGAAGATAACGTTGAAATGAAAATAAAGTCAAATGATCTGAGTATAAAGCATAAATTTACTTTTAAGTACCTTGGAGTTACTCTGGATAGAACATAGATTTATAAGAGACTTTTGGGAAACAGCAAAAAAAAAAAAATTAATATTAGAAATAACATAATCACTAAGCTGACAGGTAGTAAATGAAGTGAAAATACTGAGACTTTGCGAACCTTGGTTTTGGCGTTGGTATTATCAACGATAGAGTATTTTGTGTCTGTTTCGCTAAAATGGAAAAAATTGACGTTCAGCTGAGTTAATGATGCATTGTTAATTAAATCTCCGAGTCTTTAAAATTAATTTCTCTTGCTTGGCTATCTATTATGGAAAATATTATCCCTAAAAGCTTAAAAATAAAGTAGACATTCGGGAAAGAATTGAAAAACTAACTAGAAAATCCTAGCATTCCATTTCGTTCAATTATTGACCTCCTCTATTTATGAGACTAAAATCGAGGAACCCTGCATGGAATAGAATTAAAAATATTTATTTATATAAGTTCAAAGTAGCAAATAAATCGATTGATTACTAAAGAGCCACCTAGAAATAACTATTTAATTCGTGATTCCAACAACCGACTGCCTGAACTCGATTTCCCCAGAAAACAATGGGTAGTTACTCCTGAACAGATTTTGATTTAGTTCCGGATGTTATCCATATTTTATGAGAAAATGGGGGTTAGGAACGTCAAGTAGTTGCCAAAGTGAAAATTCCAAAACAGACGATAGCACATATTGGAGAGAAATGCCCCTTGTATTCTTTCGAAGGAGTAATGGTTAATCTCCACAATTTAGAAGACGGAGCTTCGGAAAGATTGGTTAGGCTACCATTGAACTTATAACTCCATAAATTGTAAAAAGGAAGTCGTTATATTTAATTATTTATTACTACCTATTATCAATGTTATTATTACTGTTGTTTTTGTTGTTCTTACTTTTACTTTTGTTTTATTTTTGTCTTACATATACTTTATTGTGTGATAATGTTATAAATCTACTACATACAAGCCATACCCTAAATAAACAAAATAATTTGAAATGTACACATAATATGCACATATGTACACCACGTACGTTTTATAATATTATTCAGTTTGATTTTCCCCATGGAGGGGTAAGTGAACTTTACGCTTTAGTTTTGCGATAAGACGATGATACGCCGTAGCATTGGTAATACGTCTCCTCCTTTCTTTTTAACGGTTTGAAGACAACAACAACGATCGGTACGTGCACGATATAACAGACCATGGTTACGACCATAACTATTCAACGACGACGATGATAATAATAATAATAATGATATGGAAATCGTGATCGGCCCGTTTAGAATTTAAATTCTAACCAATGCAAAACACTCGTTTGACAGCGCAAATCGAACAAACACTTTGTTAAGTTACAGTATATTATTTTTATTATTTTTGTTATATTGTTGTTATTTTTATTATTGTTATACCGTTCTAACTCGTGCATTTCTTTGTGACGAAGAGTGGAACAGAACAGTGGAATGAAAATATGCGGAAATGTGATAGTCGAGCGTAACACACGGTGATCGATTTAGAATTTATATCCGGGTGAAAATTTTTATGGAAGAGATTGTGGAAAGCGAAGTACGATAAATTGGAAATGAATCGATACCTATACGGAGTATTTAACGATCGTAGATTATTTGTTGAAAACTATATTTAAAATTCATGCTATTATTGTTATTCTGGTTATAACTAGGATTGTACAGAAACAATATAGCGTAGAAACAGGTGTATAGGTAGTGGTAACTTATTTGCGGCTACATTAGAAGTTGTCTATCCGCTGTCCAAATCATAAGTTATTTAGGTCATATTCATTTGCGTTATGATTCGATCTTCCATGAGGTCCTTTTCATCGCAGGTGATTGGATATTTGTAGCATTTCAATATTAAATTATGATTGTTAATTGCGTTAAATTGTAAATTGATATATATATATATATATACATATTATGTACAGTATATTATAGTGCGTTGTTACCAAACACGATACATATAAATAAGCTCGGTTCATATGCGATGGTCGAATAATTGTGAGGCGGCAGCAGCTAGTGGCGACGAACTCTGAAAAATGTACAGTTGTCAAATATTTTTTTACATAAGGTATCACTACCGTTCACCAAAAATATCATAAGATGTAACATGTGTTAGGTGCGCGTGAGCTGTACTCTGTCGACTGCCGGTATAAGTATTCTTAAACATTGGACCACTTCATTCGCGAGACGTGGTTCTAACGTCACCAGCCAACGGGGTTTAACTCTATTGGTATGAGCTTTACACGAAGATGGTGGTGGTGATAGGTAGGATACAGAATTAAGTGATGGGGAAAAAAAATCAAATTTCTCATTCATCGACTGATAATGGATTAGGGCGGGTGAATTAGACAACTATGCAGTCCTCGCGACATTTCTCGGCGGTAGCTGCAGCGGTCTTGGGCCTGCCCGGGCCCGTCCGTCATGTCTGGTTGAACGTCATTTGGCTAGTGACGACCGAGTTGTGGCGACGGCACGATGTGCTGTTGACGTGCGTCAGGTTGATGTCCTGTGCGGTGGACTCGACGGCGGTGGTGACGGACCGGACGAATGGGCACCAGCAGAATAGGTACCGGTTGAAGTGCTTGCGGAACACGCCGCTGATGAAGTAGAGCGCAACCGGGTTCACGCACGAGTTAATAAAGCTCAGGCAGAAGCCGACGATACGGAACGCATGCCAGTAGTCATCGTATGCGTCCCGCGAGTACGGGTAAAAGTGGAACCACACCATGAACACGTGATACGGCAGGAAGCTGATCATGAAGATGATGACAAATGACAGCACCATCTTGGCCACCTTCTTGCGTGCACGGATCTGGCCCGACTGGCCGGTGTGTTGCAGTTCGCCCGGCATGTTGCGCGTGGACACCATAAGGTGGTGAGCCATCAGGAAGTAGAAGCATCCGATCACGCATAACGGCACCACGTAGTACGCGAGCACCTTGAATATGACCATTCCTTTCGCGTAGCCGCCGCCCAGTGACCTAGGAAATGGGTAGCAGTACTCGATTGTCATGTTCGTCGTCGGTATCGACTCGGTTGCTACGTGCGAGAACGTGGCTGCCGGTGTAGCCAGCACCACGGCCAGTATCCATATGGCCACGGCCGTGATCAACGTGAACGGTTTGGACGATACGTGACGCCGGATGGGGTTCACGATGGCACAGTACCTGTTCGGAAAAACAAATATTTGTTAATTTTATATTTTGTAAGTTTTAAACAGTTTTTTTCTTCAACTAGTTTTCGTTAAAACGAGTGCGTCTATTGTTAACGAATGCACTCGGGTAATAATGGTAATCGATTCCATCGATTGTTGAGTGCAATTAATAAATACAGTTTTGACGATTATCTCGACAATAGTACATACTGGGATTTCGAGTTTAAAGTATAATGTAGAATCAGGTTAGGTAAACTATCTTATTCGAAAAATGTTCTATAGAGCAAAAGTAAACTCCGGTGGGTCTTATCGACCTATTGAAAAACACCTATTGTCGATAGAGCGGATTTGGTAAAACCGGAATCTTATATTTGGTAATCAAGCCAAAACGTTTAAGTTTTAAAACGTTATCAGAATAAGAAATCTCATACGTCCTTTTTTTATCGGATTTGAGAAAAAAAATAAAAATTGACTCCCATTGCAGTTACGTATTAATATTGCCTATATGTTACGCCGTGTTATTAATTTCTAAAAGCAAATGAAAGAAAATCGGAAATCTAATTAGAATCTGATTTGTCATCTGATGAATCAAATATGTAATACTATTTTTACTTTCCATATTTTTACATACTTTATGGTTTTATATTTTAAATGAATATTTCAATAAAGTATTACTTTTTTTCAAAATAATTTAAATTAACGGATAGATAAATGATAAAATATCGATCTGTATAATTGTGTTAGTCCCAAATATTATCATATCGAACTTAAATTTGATCCATTTAAAAAACCATTCTGTAACGTAGTGTAACTCTCATATTGTAAATTAGAATAAAGGTACCTAATATTATAAAAATTAAATATATATTCTTAAATGATAATTAGTTTTTAGTTTTTTATACTAAAAGTCAAATAAATTTTACTCTGCATTTTTTAAGTATTTTCCTACATATTTTAAATGCATATCACAGTCATTTTAAGTACATAAGCATCCAAAGATTAATAATTATATATGTATTATGGTGGATGGGAGCAAAAAAGGAAGTGAGTTAAACGTGGTTACGTATGGGTATAACATTGTAAGTTAGAAAAAAACATTAAAATTAAAATAATTGCTTTGTATTTTTCCATTATAACATGGACACAAAATATTATATGTATTTTTTAATATTGTATAAAAAAAATATTATCTGTAAATATCTGTTTTATATATTATTGTATATATTAATTATAATACAAATTACTTGTACTTAAATTTTTAATACCATTGATTGTTTTTATTATATTGATTATGAATGGTGATTATTTCTTTTATCAGTATAGAAATAATGTTATCAGCAAATAGCAATACGACTGAATTTCAATAATTGTATTCATAGATTATTATTTTTTCTGTATAAAATAGGCTATATATTGATTATAACGGAAATTAAGATTTTCGAATGTAAAAAAAACGATAATTGATGTTCATAAACAAAAATTTAATGGATCGAAATAAAATATTTCATTAAGTATATAGGTCCTTCATATGAAATAACTTTATAACTCAATAATTTATTTATACAATAAATTCAAGGATAGGTTTTGGGAACGGTTATATATTTTTTTGAGTTGTTTTTAACATCATTTATGGACTTATTGACCCAAAACGTGTTTACTTTATCTTGTTACCTAATCAACATGGTTTTTTTCATTTCGAACAAAAGTATTTTTTTTGATTTTAGTTCTGCTATGTGCTTGCATTGATATGGAACCAGAAGACCGAAGGTCCATGCTCGTTGATATTAAAATTTAAAGTGTATTTCATTCCATTGTAAGATTTACCTGACATGGAACAATATTACATTGTGAAGTGAAAAAATATAAAATATAAAAATATAAAATTATTAAAATTTAGAATTTTAATAAAGTTTTGTAAAAATAAATTTACCTCAAAATAGTAACGGAGTATAATATTATACATAGTTTTTACATAAAACTGTGTCAAAAATATAGTTTTATTATTATTTTTTTTTTTTGAATATTATGTTATTTTATTTAAGATTCTTGTATTTATGAAAGGTGATGCATTGATTATCACCTAGTGATATTAAAAATTTTTATTGAGTATACGTTATGTTATTGCTCCGAAGTATCTCCCACTACGTTATAAATTGATGATCAAAATCAAAATCCGAAGATCGGGATCAATTTAGTGTTTTTATTTTATTTTAATTTATTTAATGCTTGACTGTGTATCAGTATTGTTCTTTAGTGATATCTTGATATTATTTTGTCATTGTTCCAATGCAACTATTATGATTAGTGAAGAGTTGTATGGATTACAGTTAATTTTAGGAATAAATAAATATATTTTTATAGCCATGATATGTTAATTGTTATGACATTTTCAGTGAAAATCGATAAATGGATTAAATTTTTAAAATCGGTAGTTTACTGTCTAAAAATATTTGGATATTTTACAGGCTTTGATGATTCCTATTTTTAATTACGTGATCTTACTGATAATTTGATTTAAAAATACGATTTTTGTAATATTTAGTTAATACAGAGATAATTATTTACATAAAAAGAAAACCTTGATTTGTAAAAATAAATGGGAATTTAACCACAGGGAAAAAACATTAAAATGAGAGCCGTCGTTGGAACTTTTTTAACATTACTGTTTTCTGGTATTATTTTATAGTATTTCTATAGCGATACTAACTGTAATGCTACACTTCTTTACTATGTAATTCAGATCTTGCATTCAAATTGAGTTATTAAATATTCAAAGAGAAATCTTATCATTTCGGTATTCAAATACGATGTGTACAGTTAACGGGACTTGTGTAGAAAAAATGACCTTAAATGAAATTATTCCAACCACCCGAAATAAATTTGCATGCATGCCTAAAAACTACACTTGAAAATATTGAATTACAAATTACGAACGAATTTGAAAAAAATAATGAAATTTTAAATGCAAATGCAAATTTTCATAAATTGCTCTGATAGCTGTATTATTGTATACAACAGCTTCTGAGAAAAAAGCGAATGAAAGTAATCGCTAGAAATGACGTATATTAAATTTGACCGTACTTATCATCGCTATTATTTCGGTTAATAATAATATTTTCATAGTGTTAATGAAGATGCATTGTTACTATTTATATAAATATCATACTTGATTACATATACATATTACGTTTGTGTTAATGATAATATATTAATATTTTTCGTAATAATCAAATGTTAAATTTGTAATGTAAGAGAAAATAAGTAATATTGTTTTGAATTTTAAATATGAACAATTTTAAATAGTTGATATGACAAAGAATACATTTTTTATAAACCATTGGTGCCCAATCCATGGTCCGCTGGCTATATGTGACCCTCGAAGGTATTTTATGTGGCCCTTTATAAATTTTTAAAATAAAATAAAATATTAAAAAAAAAAAAGGAAAATTATCAGAAAATACAATTTTTTAATTTTATTTTTGGACACTTTCAATTATAAATTTTACGACGATGTGATCCTTGGACTTAATATGTATCCGCAGTGTGCACCTCAATCTATAATCTTTTCAATACTCAATAAAATATATGAAAACAAGTCCAATATGTTTCTTCATGTATATTATGTACCTAGTACTTATGTGAAACAAAATTATGTTATTAGATTAATATTATATTATTCGTACTATTATAATTGATAGCTCTTTCGAAGATAATTGTTTATAATTGTTTGCCGAAAGAGGAAAACAGTAATATATCACTTGTTAAAAAAGCCTTTTCAACTAAAAGTAGTTGTTGCGTATCTAAACTTTTGTTCATCAATTCATACAAGATTTAAATTGTTCATAAGAACTAAAAACTTGAAGTTCTATGTTAAAAATAAAATAAAAAATATAAATAAAACAATTTAAATAAAACAATTTAAAACAAAGTTTTAAATTAAAGTTGTTATTTTTTATTTAAGCATATATATTAACAGAGTTTAAATTTTATAATATTATAATATTCATTAATAAAAAATAATTGAAATTAAATCGATTGTTTGTAAGCCAACTATTACTTTACTGTGTTTTGTTGTTCAACAATGTGTATATTGATTGGTTGAATAATAGGTTGATTTTAATTAATTTCAGCTAATTTTCGGTTGTGAAAAAAACGTTATGTTATTAAATAAATGTTATACTTGATTTATCATGAAAATTAAAAAAAAAAAAGTAAGATTTTATTAAAACTGTTACTGTGAAATTATTTTACATTGGAATTGATTTAATCATAGATATTTTGAATTATAAATTAATTAGACCCGAAAATCGTAAGTTATCTAGCAGAAAATTTCTATGGAATAATTATTCTTAATATATATATTAATATATATTCTTCTGTATGTCAAAAGGTGATATAATATTTCAAACATGTAATGTGATTTATACTGCGAAACTTTAAAAAATAATTTGATTATTTCAAAGACAGAAATTGTAATAACAAATAATTGACAAATTCTGAGAGATGAATTTCTTAATTAATTGCGAGTTAAAAAAGCTTATTTTTTAATCAAAATTGCAAAAACCGGAAACGTAAGACTAAATATCAGTAAAATCTGTAGAAATATATTTTAGTTTATCAACATTAGCCAAATTAAGTAAGATAAATTGATATGAATTAAAAACGTTACTAATTCATTGACATGGATAAAATATATTAAAATTTCAAATGTATTGGTATTTAATGAATGTGAAAAAATACTAAGAAGTGCAAATAGTCCCGGTTTGTACTTCGCACGACACGTACGTCTCATTTGTATTTCATTAAAATGCGCTAGCGTTTTCGTTCTTCGCAACCGATTTTATAAAAACTAATACGCAAACACTGAATAAAATCAAATCTGTAAATACGCCGATGCTTGTGCTTTTAATAAATTAAGTTTTAACGTTATTAACGTAATTAATAAGTGCCATAACAAGTCGTCGCGTTATCGCTGTCTCGCGTATCGCTGCCTCGAGCAGCGACACTTGATCTTTACTCTCAAGCACTATGACGAAAAATAAGAATACTTATAATGCTTTACCGAACGGAACAGGTATAAATAATTCTAGTTCTATTCTAGTCAAATCAAAACCACTATACAGACAGCTTACCCTGGCAATTCGACCACCAATAATGACTCGGTATTTAATTTCGATTCTTCAAATGATGGCTGGACAATAAAAACCAACAAAAGGAATTTGTTAACTTTCTCCAATCAGAGCTCTTTGGATCTCTCTCCAAATTTAAATAAGAGTAAGAATAAAAAAAAGTTATTCGTAACTGCAAATCGCTTCAATGTATTAACACCAAACAATGTTGATAAAGTTCCCCCTGATAACTCCATAGATGTAAATCCAATTATCATTATAAACCAAATCAAACCTCCCCCTCCAATTTTCGTGAAAGGAATAATAAATTTCTCAGACCTATGCTCTTCTTTAATAGAGCTAATTGGGGCAGATAACTTTTTCTGCAAGTCCTTGTCAGAATGCCTAAAAATTTAAACTGCTAATCCAGTATCCTATTCTAATCTACAGTCCTCCTAGGTACAATTTATCTAATGCAGATTTATCCAACTACTTTAACACTATGCACACAAATTTTATAATAGGCGGTGGCTACAATTCCAAACACCAGAGCTGGGGATGCCATATAACTAACCCTCACGGCAACCTACTTTATAACCTGGTTAATATAAATAAATATAAAATTCTTTCTCCCCCTGAGCCAACCTACTGGCCTACTTCCTTAAGGAAAAAACCAGATATTTTAGATATACGAATATTTGTTGCAAAAATTCCTTATCATTTATATTGTACGGTAAACAATTGTCTTGATTTAAACTCTGATCATTCGTTCGTTATCTTAATTATCAATGCTTCATCACATTCACTCAACGATAGACCTTCTCTTTTTTCACCGATGATTGATCGTCATAAATTTCATAATATCGTAAATCAAAACATAAATCTAAAAATTAAGCTAAAATCGGAACATGACATCGATGAGGCAGTTAATAACCTGATCACCTTCATCCACTCGGCGGCTAGCTTATCGAACACCATAAGTAACTCAAAGACCTTTTATTACAATTACCCATTTCTTTCTGAACAAGTGTGTTCACTAACTGTTGAAAAGCGAAGAGCGAGATCACTCTATCAATCCACACGGCTTTCTTCTCATAAAATCTCATATAATAGACTAGCTAACTATTTAAAAAAGACTTTGGCTAAGCTAAAAGATAATATCTTCGAACAAAAATTAGCAAGTCTTTCTTCGTTAGATGGTAGTTTATGGAAAGAAACAAAAAAAAAAAAAAAAAAAAAAATACTTCAATATAAAACTCCTTCAATCCCATTAATTAAAACTGATAATTCATATACCTTTTTAGACTTCGATAAATCTGAATTATTTAAAACTCATCTACATGAAACGTTCCAATTATATCATGACATATTCATACCTTAACAGATTAATGAGGTTACTACTTTTCTAAACATTCCTCTTCCTATTTGTCCTCTAGAAAAATTCTTTACCACTAATGAAATTAAACAAACAATACAAAAATATTCACTAAGAAAAACTCTTGGCTTTGATCTCGTTATGGCCGAAGTGGCGAGATGCCTTCCCAAAAAAGCCATAGTTCTTATAACCTATATATTTAACGCTGTTCTCAGATTGTCTTATTTTCCAATCTTATGGAAATTCTCTAAGATAATTCTTTTCCCTAAGCTTGACAAACCTCTTGACTCTTCTACTTTATTCAGACCTATTAGCCTCTTGCCCTTCCTCTCAAAAATTCTGGAAAGGCTTATCTTAAAACACTAATTATCGCATATTACCTCCAACAACATACTCCCAAATATTCAGTTTGGGTGCCGCAACTCTCATAGCACGATACATCAAGTTCACCAAGTTGTTGATGCTATCTCTACATCTCTAGAAAAAAAACTTTATTGCTCTTGCGTTTACTTAGATGTATCACAAGCCTTCGATCGTGTCTGGCATGAAGGCTGCAAATTGCAAATTCATACTAAAAAAATTTCTCCCCTTTGCCTTATTCCTATTGATTAAATCATATTTAACTGATAGATACTTTCAAGTACAATTTAATTCATCAACATCAGGTATTGCACCAATTAAAGTGGGTGTACCACAAGGCAGCATACTTTCCCCCTTCCTCTTTAACATTTATGTAGCTGATCAACCTTCCATGCAACAAACCATCGTAGCTGATTACGTTGACGATAAAGTTATTTTATCCGTAAATGAAAATCCCTTAACTGCCTCATTAAATTTGCAATTACATCTTAATCTTCTGTCTGATTGGTATGCAAAATGACGAGTTAAGATTAACCAAAATAAATCACAGCACACAACATTTATACTCAAACAAGGAATATGCTTAAACATTACCCTTAACAATGTACCAATTCCCACTTCCGACACAGTCAAATACTTAGGATTAATCCTTGACAAGAAATTGACATGGAATATATACCTACAGACCAAAAGGCTAACCTTAAATAATTGTTTGCGTATGCTTAGACCTCTTTTAACTAAAAATAAGTACTCCACTCTAAATACCAAACTATTAATCTATAAATCTCTTCTTAAACCTATCTGAACGTATGGACTTCAACTTTGGGAGGCGGCAAAAAAATCCAACACTAATCTAATCCAAACATTCCAAAATATATCTTTCCGACGTTTATAAAATACACCACCATATATCTTGAACCAAACTCTGCATAACGATCTCCATATTTAATCAATAGAAGAAGAAGTATGTATTTTTACACTCGTTTCTACAAACGACTTCATTCACACCCTAACCTTCTCATAAATGATCTTTCTATCCTTACATTACCAGGAAATCCTAACCGCAGACTAAAAAGGAAGTAGTGCCGCGACTTATTATAAAACTTTAATGTTTGACATCTGTCAAAAAAAAAAAAAAATAGTGTAATTATAACAAAAATTAATTAAATTAATTAAAATAATTAATCAATTAGTCAAGAGTCACTAATGGGTGGCTGCTTAAATCACACCTGTCATGTTATCATTATATTCTTATCATATAAGCCTATTGTGCATAAATTGTATAGATTGTTTATTTCAAATAAAAAAAAAAAAAAAAAAAAAAAGAGTGCAAATAAATTGTTTTTTTAATTAAATGTCGTCGGCACCGTAGACTTATTAACACGAGTCCATCAGTTGGTGCATCCACTTCTATTCACGAATCAAAGAACACGACCGTCCCACAACCGTTCTGATCCCGTTTACGATGCGTTCCAACCCTTAGACCATTACCGTACTGCGGGACGTAATACGATTGTGAAGCATAGCAATTGGACTCGATGTCACCTTGGTGCATTGCTTGAAACGGCCGTTGCCCGTCCTTTGGTACACATTACGATGCACGCGTAACAGGGGCTTTGGCCGGGTGCATATGGAATCGCAGGTGACCCAGCATAGCGTAGGGCAACGCAGCGCAGGAAATACTGTGTGATCTATATGAGCGCATATTACTACCTACGCAATTCTGTGCTACCGTTTACTTAGTTATGGGTGAAATTATAATAGAAAATTTAATAAATTTAAGTTCTGAATCAGTTTTTGACGGATACGATTTGATGAACTTTTTTTATTATATTCGTTAAATACACGTTAAAAAATTGTGGAAAAGTAATTTTTTAATTTTGTCTTTATATAGTTGACATCAATAGTGTCATGTAAGATAATGTAATGTCGGACGGTTTCAATCACAAACTCTTCTCTAATAAAATTAAAATAAAAAATAAAATATTAAATTAAAATTAAAAAGGTGGAAATTATGTTAAGCTAGTGTAATTGGAAATTATTCCAAGCGCGTGTGATATGTGTGCACGGTCAGTTATTTTAAAGATCAGACCGGACTACAAATTTTATTAGAGGACCGAAGTCGGACCGGACCACACTTAAACGTTAAATAAAGACCAAAACTGGACCAAACCGACGGCTTCATATTATTTTTGGATCGGACAGGACCAGTAATTAAATAACATTTAATAAAGTAGTTCGTAGACCGGACTGTCGGTCCGATCTTAAAACATTTTGGACCGTCTATGGTCCTTTACGTAAGGTTCAGTCTGTATTAGTCCAGACCGTACCATATGATGCGTTTAGTATTACATTGGACCGGACTACCCCACTTGATAAATAAATATATACCTAAAGTTGTAGGTTTTTTCATTTTATTTGTTTACATAACAATACCTGTACGAAATATCTGTATTTAGATTTTAAGTACCATGATTTGAACCGGCTGGACTGATTTTCATTTATTTTTTTGAAACCGGACCGGACTGAAAATAATGCATTTGATCTGAGGACTGGACCGAACTACTCCTACAAATTATTGAACCATACCAAACCGACGATTCAATAATTTTTGTATTTTAGGATCGTATTAGACCGGACTATGCAGAGCCTCAGTGTGCAGTAAACTGTGTCGATGACTTGCGTGATGCAAGAGGACACATGCACAGTTCTGCTCTGTCCTGCCCTACCACACAATATATATACAGAAAACTATGCTGCGCTGCGTCACTAAGTCTTAATGTGCGTCCGGTCTTTGGGCCCGCAACGGCCAACTGCTACGTTTCACGCACCGATTGCGCTGTCGCAGTTCTGTGTTCAATGCGTTCAGGTTTCCATCCCCTTCTCCCCCTCCCATGAACCAATAAAAAACTGACGATTCAACGGGCCCGACTGGACCCGAAGTGATCCGACTCACCTCTCAGCGCTGAGCGCGGTCAGCGTGAACACGGACACGCCGATGGACACGTCTTTGGTGGCTTCGCTGAGTTTGCAAATGAGCTCGCCGTACGGCCACGACTCGACCGTGTACACGGTGGATGTGAACGGCACGCACGTGATGATCACCAGCAGGTCGCCTAGCGCCAGGCTCAGTATGTACGTGTTGGGCACGTTGCGCATGCTCCGGTGCCGGATGAACACCAGCACGAGCGTGCCATTGCCGAGAACGCCCACGACGAATATCATAGCGAACACCACGGGCACGATGTACGTCTCCGGCCGGTTCGAGTACGGCACGTACTCGTTGTCGTCGAACGCATCGGCCACCGCTTCCGCCGCCGCCGCCGCCGCCGCCGTCGTTGACACGTTCATCGGTGGTTAGTCGTTACCCGTCGGCTCTCCCGTGCGCGGCTACTGAACCGCAGCTGTAAAACAAACGGCCGAATAAGTGTCGGTGTTCGTCGGTATCGCCGCCCGACAACAAACGTTCCGGTGTGATAAACGAATTCACGAATTTACGGAACCCATTTATCTCTACCAGATCACAACGAGACTGTGTTGGAAATATTAAATCTATTCGGTAAAAACAAAAAAAAAAAAAAAAACACAAATCGACGAATCAAATATTCCGAGGAGAATATCAAACGCTCCACGGTTGGTTTGCGACGAGGACATTTACAAAGACAGTTCCGTAATAGCTGAGTTTATAAAAAGATTAGTTTACAATTATTCCAAAGACTTGAATTCCGCTGGTAGTACGCAGTTTCGTCTAAAAAATGCTACGACAGAAGCGGATTGGCTTGCCGGAACTTCTTCTTTAACTTTAAATATTCAATATCAGATTAATTTTATAATAATTAATTAAATAATATTATTTCATTAATTTATTTCTATGGAAGAGGATCAGAGTTCTTCCACGGTTCCTCTGTCAGTCGTAAGAAGCCACTTGATTAGGCTGCGTCAGGTTGATAGCCGGTGTAAAAATTTTGTCAAAGAGTATGGAGGAGTCAGAAACAAAACTTAGGTGGTTTATTGAATAAACGTAACGTGGGGACGAAAAGTGAGTGGAAATATCATAGTTAGAGGTGGAGGAGATCTAGATGATGAAGTGTGTGATACAAGCTGGACAGGAAGTGTGATAGCTGATTCATCAGTAAAATGTTTAGATCTACCCAACGATGTAGGGACATAGAGTATGACTTTGGAGGAAGTTACCAAAGTGTTGAGGATATGAGGAGACCTATGACAATTAGCGGTGATATGATAGGTGAAGTCGAGAACTTTAAAAATTTAGTATCATTTGCACAAGCGAGTGCTTTGGCATGGATGAATAACATAGAATTAAGTGCAGTTGGATGAAATTGAGAGAAGCGTATGGCGTTTTATGTGAAATTTTTTAGGAGTGTAATGAGATCAACTATGCTATATGGTTCGTAGTGTTGGATGATTGATAGGAGAATAGAACAGAGTATGAGTGTTGTGAAAATGAGAATGCTTAGATGAATGAGTGGAGTGACAAGAGAAGATAGAATAAAGAACGAATATGTGAGAGGTAGTATTAGTGTAGCGTGGATAGTGGACAAGATGAGAGAAAATAGATTGAGATGATTTGGGCACGTGATAAAGCGAGAGGAAACAAAAGCGGATATGAAAATGAACGTTGAAGAGAAAAGAGGAAGAAGAAGATAAAAAAAAAAGATGGTTGGATACGATTGAAAACTATGAGAGCTGTTGGTGTGTGCATAGGTGATGTAGAAAATCAAGACGAGTGGTGGTTTTGAACAAATGTGGCCGACCCCAAATAGTTGGAAGAAAGGTAACGGAAAAGTAGATTATTTAATTAATTTGTATGGTACTAATAAATGCACTAAAGCACTGTTTATGTTGTTATTTATATTAATTAGTATTATTTTAAATATTTTTGTTATTAATTTAATTGGTATCTTTTTCTATCTATATTATCTATGACTTCTTACATTAAAAGTCTCGTTATATAAAATTACAGCAACTTATAGCATTTTTTTTTAAAGTAATTTTATTAATTAAATAATTTTTCTTAAAGCAGTTTTTCGTGAACACATCATTTAATATACGGTATAATAACGCACATTAGTCGTTCAATGACCATATCAACACTGACATTTTCACCGATGGTGTAACTTTCAGGAAACTCTTGGGTAAGAAGGAGAGGGTAGGGTTGCTAATTTTAGAGGTAATAAGTTTAAAATATAGTATGAGGCTTCCGAAGTAATCATATTTTAGAATTGTATATTGTTCATTTTGCGGACTCAAATAATTTTCTATCATTTTCAGGTGGCACAGGGGCACGTTAACTTTTCTAATACCGTTTAAGGGAAACCAATACATAATATTATAATATTATTATTTATTTTATTTTTATTTTTACTTATATTAATATTGGCATACAGTATATTTAACATATATTATAAAGTAATAATAATTATATTTTACTACTTAAAAGCTTAAAATATTTAACATTGTTATGTTAAAAAATTTAATTTCATATAAAAACAAAAAAAACTTTATCAAAAATGTATGTTAAAATCAACACAATTTTACATGAGTTACGAATATTTTCATACTTAACTTTTCATTGAATATAAATAATAATATAGTGTTGTAGAATTGAATGACAACGTATGTATAACATATAAACTAAATTAAATCACTCAAAATAATCCTTCTCAATTTTTGTTGTTGAATTTGCGATAATGTGGTTATTATCCCGATTTAATATTAATGATTTAGTATTCCTTAAAGTCTTGTTGCTATTTACTCTAAAAAATCTTTAAATACAAATCATTTTTTCAATATAGTTTTTTTTTTGTTAATGATGATAGAACAAATTTATTTACAAATTTAATTAATTTTACTAAAAATTATAGATGAAACTAAAAAAAAAAAAAAAAAGAAGTAGAAAATGATTTTGAAGTTAAAATATTTATTGATTTCAATTAATAAACAATTATTTCCGTCATAATAAAAATATAATTATAATATAATTGCATGAATTGAGCATTGATTTTTTTATGGAACACTATAATAATTATTTAAAATAATTCATTGATGAGAAATATAATATATATGATATAATAATATGAGCGATTCTACAATTACAGAATATTTACATTGCCCAATTACTGCCGTGTATGAGATACGAGAAATTAATGAGCTTATACACAGTAATATGAGATATTATATATAACATATATCTTATATATATCTTTATATATACATAATTATAGCTTGTGTACTTTTTGAGTACATTTAATTATTATTATTTTGCCTAGGTGACAAAGTGTTTTAGTAAATTTTGCTATTGAATAACATAATTTATTAACAGTAAGGTGTGATATTTTTAAGATGAAAAAATATGATAAAAAAAAAGGGTCTTCGTATTTTTTTGGTTTTTCAATTTTTTACTCCGATTATTACTTTTATTACTCCGTCATACATAGAGAAATTTATTTGCTATTTATAAATTTATTGTTTTAGTCTTTTTTGTTATTGACCGAAATTGCGTATTTTGTTTCATTTTACATAAACAGTTGCACATCATACATTTCTTACTATTTTTTTTTTATACATATCATTCACAATACATGTCATATTTAAAAATTTCCTTTGGTAAAATTTATGATTTCTATAATACTCGTATGAATATTGATATTAGGGTTAAAATAGCTATGCAATCGATAATATAGCAGCGTATAAGACGTTAATATCTGACAATCTAACTATTGGAATAATTAAATAAACACCATGGACTACTTAATTTTTAAAACTGTTGACTTTTTTTGATAATGAAATGTTGAATGTTAAATTTTGCATTATTTGTAAGGGTATACTCGATGGTATTGTAGAACTTGGTGTTAAACCAATAAAATTATTTTACGATGGAATTTGAGAACCAAATATTTGTGTGCTTATGTGTATGATGACGTAAGAAAGATAGAGATTTAGAGAGTTAAAGTGAGAAGGAGATAGATAATATATATATTTATTTTAAATCAGTATCAAAAGCTATTAAAATAGTTTAATGTCATTTTTTCACAGTTCAAAAAAATAAAATACATTGTTTTTATGTACCGAGTGTTAAAAATTAAATTAATATGGGGAACAAATTTTTATTTATTTTAAAAGAACATTAACTCCATTATATTTAATCAACAATAAGATCAAAAATCCAGGACAAAAATTTTAATTTGCATAGATAACATTCAAAATGTTAGCTGTTTAAATAGATAAAACAACCATAATTGTAATTAAACTTGTACAATTTGAAAATTATACGAGTACAATGGTTTCATCATCATATGCGTTCCTCGAGTCGAATCATTTTATATCCATCATGTCGCATTTTAATGCGATGTACAATAAGACGGAATAAGGAAGCTGCATTTACGCTTTAATATTTATTTTTTCAATTACAATAATTGTTGAGGCACGATGTATGTGACGGGAGAAAACGATCTATCCATTTATATTATTTGTAGTCGATAGAAATATTGCTCGCTGTAAAAATATAAATTATAGACGTGTTCGCGTGAAATATGAAATTAACGTTTCGGTGAGTAGCAGGAATTATGGTCGAAACGGCCATACACAGTTTACGCGACGAAGTTACCAACAGACCGTTCTATGACGTTGAAATCACGCGTATCTCAGTGGTGGGTGCACGCGGCGGAACGTGTGACGTGACGCTAACTGATGATGCTGGTTTTGTTGTTAAACTTTCGGGATCGTGCGATAAGTCATCCGAAGGACCGAAATTACGTTTCAGACGCGTTCGACGGCGACGTTGGCTCGCCGAGTGATTGAGACGACGGGTATATGCGCGGCTAAAGGGAGATAACATAAGTCATCGTCGCGCGAGCGAAACAATTAGATTCCGGGCGCTGCCATCGGACTCGCGTGCTGGCAACCACGCTCGCGGACCGAACAAATGGCACGGACGTGAACTCGAAGACTCCGTCGACCGAAGGGTTCGGGGGTCGGGGTGGCTTCGGTGAGGCGTGACGACCGCATGAATCTCGGGGTGTCGTCGAGAACAATACATTACATGCAAAGGTGGAACTAGGAATTTTTACGCCCGGGTAAAATGTTAAAATTACGTCCTATAATATTTACCAATAATTGAATATTCTTCTTGAGAATTTTTTTCTAATAATTAATGTACAATCATACTTATTGAGTTTTGACATAATAACAGTATAAAAAAAAAAAAATAAAAAAAAAATTAAAAATATCAAATTAGTTGTTAACAATTACAAAAATTCACCCTCTAAAATTTTACGCCCGGGGATGAATCATCATCTTCCAACCCCTATTTCCGCCGCTGAATACACATATAACGGTATATATTCGTATATGGATTATAACTAAAGACCGGATTTAATAGATATTGCAACTTTTATTGATACCATGTAAATCAAATCTGATCAAATATGTATACGAATCGGATTAATTACAGTCTTCCTATTTAATTTAATAATATAATTTTTTTCAATTTTAAACGATTTTGCAATTTTGCAATTATTTCAATTTTTGAATACTTCACATGATAAAATATAAAAATTATTATTTCTAAAGTAATTTTACAATAAAGTATAACTATGACGTACATTTTTACATGAAGTCAAATGTAGTTTAGCGTTTTTAAAATTATACTTAATATAAAGTTATCCAAAAAACTCACAAGTTTGAAGAAAAAATAGTTGATTACTTAATAGTTTAAATATATTTAATGAAATTGAAAATATTTTGATAAATATTCCGGGTCTCGATGAGAAAATAGTTAAAGATAAATTAAAATATGTCTTAGAAAAAATGAAGGATATAGAACTATTAAAACTTACTCTGAGGTTATGACAGGAAATCAAAATGTTAATTTAGATATAGCACCAACATTTTTACAGCAATGTTGGCAAATTTTTAGTGCAATTTTAAGATATTTTCAATGCAATTATATCCGGTCCTTAGTTATAATGTTTCGAGTGAATTATACGTATAGGCTGGCTAGTGAATATGATACATATGGTCGTCATCGCGGGATAAATGAAAAAAGGAGCAAAAAATCGAATCCGATTTTTCCGGTCGGCGAAACGGCGCCACAAACTTACTAACCTAACGTAGCAGCATCAAACGCGACGACGGACGATCCGTGGATGTGTATTTCATATAATTAAACATGATAATAGTAAAAGGTTTTGATTAAATAAGGATTTAATTTTTTTAGAGGGAATTATAAATAGAATTTGACTATTCAAAGGATTATTATTTTAATGAAACAAAAAAATTTATTATTTTGATAATATATAGCTGACGGTTGACAATTTTCAAAATCTTCATCTTACCGTCACTTCCATTATAAGTGAAAACCCTTTTTTCTCGTGCCTCTCCCACAGTAGTTTGGGTAGTTTTTATTATTTAGATATAAAAATAAAAAAACAAAACTCGCATTATTGTTGAATCAATGCCTTTCATCAAGAATTTAAAATAAGTGTTAAAAAACACATAAACGTGTTTGTGGATGATTAAGAGACCTAATTTTATTTAATTTTAATAAAAAAGAAGGTATTTAAAAATTTATAACGTTGTACTTGTTTGCCATTATCATCAGAATAAAAAATATTGTCTTTGAAAAGTGAAATTACTTCAATAATAATTGATGGTTCATCTGTAGGTTTTCTACCCATTTTGTTAACAGATTAAAATAATTTCATTAATAAAAAATTAAATGAAATACAAAATAATAAATTTTTTTTTTTTATTATTAAAGGAAACTTTGTTTACAATTAGTTTCAATAATTATAATGAATAAAATATAACATTTAAAAGTATATTAAATTAATGATAAAAAAATATATTACAAATAAATTAAATTTTTCAGGTTGATGAAGAATAAATAATAAATTTAAATTACTTAAATATAAAATTATGAATGGTAGATATATTAAATCATTACAACATTCGTTCATATCATACATACATACGATAACCTGATAACATAACGATAACTATTTGTTTAAATGGGAATGACAAAATATATTGTGAATACATAATTTTTTCTGCAAATTGAGTTATTTTTAAAAATTCGATTTTAAAGTGTAGAATGTTTATTTGATAATTAATTATTAACTAATATTATTATTAGTTATTAATTAGTTGATTTATTTTTTTTTTTGTTAGTTTTTTTTGTTTTTAATTTTTTATTAGGATTATAGTTTTATAATTGATAAACTCAGCCGCCATCGTGACTCTCACATTTGTATTACATATTAATAATATGGTTTATGGTTTATGATGTGCAATAATATACACAGATAATACTTTCACGTCTTAAGAAAATACATTGACCAATTTAGATAAATATTGTAAATTTCAAATACCAAATTCTGATATGCATTGTATAAAACGTAAAATTGGAAGAACTACACTTTTTTTATTTTTTATATAATAGAAAAGGTTACAATACAGATATTTAAAATTATCAAATAAATTCAAGCAAATGGGAAACAAAACAGTCGTAAGAAAAATGAATTATCCGAAGTGTTTAGACTAGTGGGGGCTGTAGACATATATCCACAGTTCTTCTTCATAGCTTTTGGTATTGTATAAAAACTATTTTCGAACAAATTCTAATAATTATCAAGCAAATTAAAACAAATGACGAACAAAATATGTGCAAACAAAAATAATTTTCGGGAACATCTTTGGTGAGGGGGCGAAGGACATGTAAGTGAAATAATCTTATATTAACCATTAGGTGTGTTCGATCGAGCTATTATATTCGTATCTGGCCACAACAACCGGTTCACTCCGATAAGATGCAGACGATGGAATTTTCGCGAATTTTTTGGTCGGCGCACTTCATCGCGCTGGCATCACGCTCCGAGGCGGCACTTGCAACCAGGCAAGCGGGTTGCGCAGATCGTCTGTGCCAATTTGTATTTTGTGTGTTTTTTGTTGCCTTCCTGTTGGAGATTGTCATCACATGACTGTGCGAGACACAGTACTGCCTCCTAAGTCTCCGTTACGGGTGTTTGGTTGGGCCATTCCATAGACCAAATAGTTGTGCCGTGGTCCGTCATTTTCGTGTGCGTGGTTTGTACTTATCACATTCGCCATTCAGGCCATCGGCAGTGTCACCGTCGTCGAGATTGTCCAGTGAGCTGTTCCGGAGTTTTCGACATTTGTCGGTCTTGGTGGCTGTCGCACGTGCTGTGTGCACGGTCGCGTTCGAGGTATTTACGATTGCAACCAGTGACGCGTAGCGTTACCTGAACTCTTTTATAGTTCAAAATGCATTATTATAATTATTGTTAATTTTTTTTTTTACAAGATCATTATTATACCTTTTGTTTATTATTATTATGATTATTAAGTTATATTCATATTTGAGTACTTTAAATCTCGGGTTGTATACAATCAATTGTATAATTATTATCATCGTTATTATTATAGGATATTTATTTTAATATAAGTTAACGTGACCATAATTTATGTTATATACTTAATCTCTGAAGCTACCTCTGTTCCTCATTCCCTTTTTGCTGATTGACGTTATATATATATATTATATATAGTCGGGTTTATTTCGGGTGTAGCGAGGTCGTTGGATTACCTCTGTCCGACCATTGAGGTTTCGCGTACAAAGTGCATAAACCATATATAACGATCATCATACAAGTGTCATTTAAATTATGCAGGATAAAGTTATACAAAATAGAATATTCTTACATACTTGCTTTAAGAAAATATAACAAAATTATATCTATAAATATAATATATTATATTATAATATTGTTATAGAAATAATTTTGTAATTCAATAAAAATGAGTATTAACTATACGCTTATAATATGTTGATAAGTACTTATCTATACGTCTGTTAGTATTTAGTCTTATAGATTTCTTATGCTGTATACAAAAATAAGTATAGTAATATATTACCTGTATTATAGATTTATCCATAGAACCATTTGTTTTTATATTTTAATATTTTTTTATTCTTCGTTATAGAACTTTCTGATATTCTATTGAACTACTTTTGTACTATAATGACTATTGAAAAAAAAAGGAACTTATTTAAATAATTAAATATGTCATCGGGTACATTTTTGGTTAGGTTAAAATCTATAACGAAATATCGCATGCAGTCATTACTTTTTTGTGTTTGAATAATTTCTAATTGTTATTTTCGAAACTTTATTTTGTCATACTTTTGAAAGCTTTGAAATAGAAATTCTGAGATTAATAAATGTTCAACAGGTTAATCATTATCCAGTTTTAAAAGGAGTTTTTTCTTTTAAGACTCATTTGTCGACAATGTATTTTCAGATTCTTTATTAATCCATGGTCTATTTGTTGTAATTTCGTTTTGTATTTGGAGAGAAAAAACTAACTTAACGTCTAGTAATTTTGTCGTTGAATCAGGTGGGCAGTTGTTTCAAAGGAGAACAACTTTTTTTTTCTCAATATCCATTTTGCCATTAAAGCGAACAAGTCATTAATTTAAAATATAATTTGTCATTCATGCTTTTTTTTTTAAAATCGTAATCAAACTATAAAGATTTTACTCCATTTAAATATATAGGCTATTTACTTTTTCCAATCAACAAAGTTATATTTTTTCTTTTTCAGCCATATTGTCATAAATTACTACAGTCCATGATTTTTTATTATTTTTTCTTCAAAACATTTATAATTTTTCAAAAATAATTGTCTTATTTAGAAAGCGCTTGAAAAAATGTCGGTTTCATCTACGTTGAAAATTCTATTAGGTTATTTATTTAAAATTTTTTTTTTGGAACACTTCATCTTTCTAAAACACTGTTATAATATTATGTACTTCCTTCTGATATTACTTTTGATGTGACGCAGTGTCATATTTTTAATTTGTCTAACCCACTAGAGCACTGGCATTGATTTGAAATATTACATGTCCCAAAAGTCACATACATGCAACTACTTTTTCTTGCATAAGGTTCAATCTTATATTGGCATGTTTTCACCAAGCACCATTTTTACTTCGTGTATAATTGTTTTGTCTACATCATTGTATTTTTTTTTTAATCGTTATCTTCCTCGTTTAAAGATTTCTGCAATTTTTTAATTATCTTCAATAATAGATGGCATTTTGAATATACCGTGGATAAGTTATTTTCCTGTCTCTCTCAAAAATCAAATTGTATTTGTGAAGCTTAAAATTTTTATTTTTACTTACTAACACCGACTTAGTTCAAAAAACGTAATACGAATTAATGAACGGAACAAAGGACGGTTAATAGACATTTTAAATAATATCAACATCGGTTATTTATAAATAACAATAATTTACTGTAATAATTATATTGTAATACTGTATAAATTGCTGTATAAAAATAACTTAAAATTAGTTCCTTTTATAGAAATTATTTTAAATTAAAATCTTATTGTTTGATGAAATAATTTGTTTTATAAAGAGTTTCGTAAAATAGACGTTTGATAAATAGAGGATCCTCTGTATATTTAAAATAAGATATAATTATATAATTTCATATTAAATTTTCATTGTGTATACTATTTTTCGTTTCTCAATATTCAATTCGTAAGATTCATACACTTAAGTCTGACTCAGTGATGTAAATTTTTATTTTTATTATTTTGTTTTATTAGACTTAGGTAGACTTAAATACTACTATAGTAATCGTGTATAACAATATAAAACTATAGCAACTTAAATTGTTTTATACGCACTTTCTACCAAAAGGTTTTAATTGTCATTATCGACTAGCAATCGTTGAAGACGAAAAATATTTTTTGTAAATCTTTACTTACAATGGTAAAAAGCTTTCTTCTAAAATAGCTAGATAATTTATATTAAGATTGTAAAAGAACATTAGTGAAGACTAATATCGACATTAATAGTAACATGGATAAAATAAGTACAGTTACTGAAGATATTGAGACTATCGGAAGAAAATTTGTATAAAATTACTTCGAAGCATTGGCGAGCAAGCCAAATTCATCGGCGTTGCATCAATTCTTCAATGAAAAGTCAATTTATGTGTTTGCGCAGCACGGACGTCCCGATCATGAATACACGGTTTGTATCTCATTGGATGGGTTAGGATACAAATGGCATACAGAAAATGTACGGTAACGGTTTGCTCGATGAACACTGCGGCCAGGACACACCCGACGGAGTTAATGGTTTCGTCGGTTTGCGAACTTTTAAGCCCAGAGAACAATGTCTCAATATGTTTTGTCCAGATGTTTGTAATTAAACGTGTTCCGTGGACCAGAATAGATTTCCAGATTATCAAGACACAGACTAAGTTAGAAAACGAAATCGTGAAGATTTACTTTCGAAAGCTGTTTCCATATCAATTATAGCTTGTAAAAATGTATTATCAAAAAAATTAAAGGACTCGAATTATATTTTGTGGTTATATACCCCACCGACAAAAATACTGCAGTTGATGACGAATTTAAAAAATCGAACCAAAACTATCCTACAAATTCAACAAAATTATGAAATTAGAAGGGGTTGTCGATAAGGAAATCGCAGGAAAGTTTCAGGTTATAGGCAAGACAACGGATTGTGATGGAAAATTAAATATGTCTAGTAAACAGAGGACGGTATGCTCGAGTAATTCAAGTGCTCAAGTTGTGCGGAAATTTGCCAATGAAAAACTTATTAAAATTAATAGTAAATCAAACAATTGTAATCAAATCACTCGAAGTACTGAAATAATTTCGAAGAAGAAAGTTACGGAAAATCTATTAGTCAATATAAAAAATACTGTGATTAATGAAACAAAAAGTAAGATTTAGACCTCGTAAAAATATATTAAATATATGAAACCGTAAACTCCATATACCTTATTATTGTTTTACACCAGTCGAACAAAATATATCTGGAAAACGGACGGCAAAAAAAACTAATGTCTCCGTCAAGAAATAAAAAGTCAAAACAATGTACAATCCATCATATTTAAAATACCCGTTAGCTTGAATAAAAAAACTTTTATATCTTACAACTATTTCGGTTCTCTAATGGTTGACGATGAAATGGTGAATAGTGAAAACGATGAATGGTTATACGCCAAAAGATATCAACGAGGATTTGGTGGTAATTCTAGAGCCAATCGAATCGGATAACGAAAAATGATGTCATCCTAAAATACTTCAATGAGGAGAATATCGTGGAATCGATGGTACCAGAGAATAAATCATATTGCAGTAATATAATTTCGTACATTGGTCGAATCGGACGTATTTATCGTTGGGCATTTATCAGAGAAGTCATTTATCCGTTGTTTTTATCCGTGTTTCAATATGACGTTCTACATTTAACACGATGACGCACTTTTTAAGCCCGGAAAATTGTCTACTATATTTCGGAATGTATTATAATTTTTTGTTTGTGTTTACTTAGAAATATACATTATATTTTATAGTACCGAAGAGTTTTTATAATGATAATAGTAACTTTTTTTTTTTTATGATTTCATTATAATTTTATTAAAAAATGCATAACACGAACAAATTAGATATGATTTGTATTATATTAATGTGAGTGAATGTAAAATAAATGGATTTTATGCGTATTATGTATTCTATAATATATAAGTATTCTCGACTAAGCAAACATATCTACGTGAACATAATTATACGACGGGAGGTACTTTATAAGTTATATTAAATATATTCATGAATATATTGTCTTGACTTGTTATTGTTTTACACATCATTATATTGTTATATGTTCCTTTCCTAAGTAAACTCGTGGGACCCATTTTCTCATACAAGTCGAAAAAGTATGCGTTTAATTATATTTGCTAGTATATAAATATTTTTGTGTAATAAACTTAGTAAATTCATCCATTCACACATTATGATGTAAATAAATTATGATTAGTTGATCAAATTTCTGGACAAAATTTAATGCGATGATGACTTATGGCGTGATAAAATGGAGATGATATTATCAAAATTCCACAATGTTTTCCTCAATTTTTAAAAAAAAAAAAATGTTAATTACTCGTCGTTTCAACTATTTTATATATTTTTTATGTTTTATTTTATATATTTGTTTATTTCAAATGTATTTTTAAGTATTTATTAACTGTTAAAGAAGAAAACATTTCATAAAACAGTTAAACAAAATCCTTTCCTTGCAGTATATAGTAGACAATATTATAATTATTGGGTAATCTTACAACAACCGCTAATCTAGGGATGTATTTAGGGGGGGGGGGAGGCGAGTGGGTATCATCGTCCCGGGTGGCACATTTTTTTGGAATCAAAGGGTGGCAACATTTTTTTGTAACCATTATCTATTTCCATTCGTCAATCGAAAAATTTTAATATTTAAGATTTTGCACAGTGACCACATTGCGATTTTTATTTTTATGATAATATTATCAAAAGTTGATCGCGTAAAATTTGTAGATAATACATTTTAATTTTCTTGAAAATCGTATATGTATACGTGTAAGGGTGGCAATAAAACTATACTTGGGGCGTCAAAACTTTAAATACATTTTTGCGCTAATCACTATTGTAAAAATACCCAAGAATTGTTTGACAAGTATAGATATTATTATAAAATATAATATTATAATTTATAATACTTTTAATAATATTATAGTAAATATTAAATTATTAAAATTTATCATTGATTATAAATAGTCACCTATAATTAACAATTATAAAATTATATTATTTAATTAATATTTAGCTCGAGTAAAGAGAGCTTAGGAAAAAAACGTTTTATAACTTTCGATGTCTGAATTTTTAATAAGAATGAAGAATGATTTCTTTTAAAGATTATGATTTCATATATAAATTATACAAATGGCTAATATTAAAAATAATCTGATGGCGAAAAACAATTGTTCTCTAAAAATAGTTAAAATGTTTAACAATATGATTAATGATATAATACTTTTTAAACAACATAAAAAATAGTTTTATAACAAAGTAACGTAAAAATTAAAAAATAAAAATGGAAGGATACAATACTTAACCATCTTCGTAGGTGTTATTTTCATACGTGCGTGCTATGGACAGTATCTGAAATTAAGGTAAATTACTCGGGTAATAACAATAACTAACATAATTTTAGTATAGTTTTGATTAATTTAATTTTTTAGAATAAATTATGATATGGTATGTATATATATATTAATTATAATATAAATGAATACGTTAAATTATCAGATATTAATATATGCTCATTGAATAGTTAATTTTTTTAAATGTAATAAATTATTTAAAATTTTTGTATTATAATAATTTTTAATTTATGTTTTATAAAATAATATTTAAAATTGTGATTTTAGTTTAAAATTTACTTTAGATTATTTGTATAATATAATAGTTCCATTTATTTTTATTTTTTATATGTTAAATATCGTTTCATTTTTTGAATTCCACTTTAAACTATTTTAGCTCGTAATAATAGATGAGTAATTAAATTAAAATAGTTCGTATATAATTGATAGAAGTATATTCGAATTTATTAGTAATATACGGTACCTAATTTCTACACACATCATTATATGTCAATGAATATGTCAATATTACTTTTGCTGTTCCAGAGAATTTTTAAATAACTTTCATTAGATAATATTTGCTAAAATCACCTTAATGTGTCTAGTATTGATGTTTAATTATATTATTTTTATGAATTTTTATATTACATTTTTATGCAAAAAAAAAATCAACGACTAATATTTTTAATACTAATTCAAGTGAAGTCCATTAAATGTTCAATTGAATACCAATACGAATTTAAGTATACAAATGTCATTTTAAGAGCTTAATAATTTTTTTTAACTAAAAATAATGCAAATACTCTTGCATATTCACCGATATAGGTAAATATAATTCTATCTAACGGTTCTCAACTCAAACTTAGGGCACTCCCTAAGGAAAAGCAATGAAACATGAAAACGTTATCTTAATTATTTTGATATTAAACCAAGACATAATTATATCAAAATTGATTGGAACTAAATAGTGTTTTAAATTATAGTAATATTTTTTTCCTAGCAAATAAAATTATTATGTATTAAAAAAACTTCTCTGATTTTTATATTATCATATTTATCCAATAACTAACTTTAAATATATGATATATTAAACTATATAAATTTATATTATTAAATATATACACACGAGTATATCGTATATAATATACATTATTAAATAATATTATTATTGGGGGGGGGGGAACGTGATATAATTAAATAGTATAAAAGGCGGTATGTACCATAAATAGTTGAAAGTTGTGAATCCTTGTTTTAAGCTGTGTAAATAAATTGGTAGCAGTGTCGTATGTTATCTATGCAATAAATACTATACGTCGTATACTATCTACTATCAAATTCTGCTAGCAAATACTACTTTCAGAACTGTGCTAAGGATAAGATGATGGGAATTGAGATACTTGCAAACGTTCACGTACATCTATAAATCAAAAATTTATTTTTTAGTAAAAAAGTGAAATGTTTTTGAAAGAGATAAATGTTAATTTTGGAAAAATGTCTTGGAAAATCTTTAAACATTATTATTTATAATTATTCCAATACATAATCATTTATATGTTCACTTATATTATAACTATTAGATAATACCTATATATATATATATATTATTAACAAAGCTTAGCAAGTATTGCATTTAAAATCATTTCAGCATTTAGTTTTTGCTTAAGTTTTAGTTTATAAAGCCGATAATTAACCATAACTGATAAATAGATATCATAAGCCTGTAACCTATAATTTATAGGGAATTTTTACGAATTGCCTATATGCTCGAATCATAAAACTTTTTTTTTTTGAGATTATGGAAGACTAAAACTTTATAATTAGTTAAATATTTTATGTATAATTATTTAATTTAAGTAATAATTATTTAGCATTTGTAACGTTTAAACTTTTACAGGTACTATATTTAACTATGAATGCTAATTATTATTATCCACGTGATGTACAAGTATATGCAAATCAGAGCCGGATTAAGACATTTAGCATCCCTGAGCAAACTTTCTTAAAATTCAGAACTTTTTTCATTAATAGTTTTTTTTTTACTCTAAATGGTAACTACATTATTTCAAAACTATGTGTCTTTAAAATTTTGCGCCCGGTGGGAGATGCCCTCTCTGACCTCTTTAATATGACTCTGGTGTAAACGTAGGAATTAATTAAATAATATTAATTAATAATTTTAAATAAATAATTCATACACTATGGAACGAAGTCCAAAATCTAACCTGACCTAACCCGCCTTCGTATGTGCGTGATGAAGATGTCTCCGGATGTTTTCATGTTGTGGTGATCTAATGTTTTCCCTTTTCTGTACCCGTGGCTACTTATTCAATTTCATAGATAGGAATTGCGAGTATTTATTGCGATATGTTCATATCAATCTGTACGGGGGTATTGGTCTATTAAAATAGAAACCCGTCACAGAAAACTCGTTATTATTCATTGTTTTTTCCTCCATCCAAGCAACACCATGGGCGGCTGAATGACACCATTCTTCGATGTGTCTCAAAGGATTGTCGGAAAATTAATTAATTTATTACTTTACTTATTAATTATCTCTACATATGTGTATGCATTTTTACCAAATAAGTTAAAAAGTATGTATATCACTATTTTACAACAAGTTGTTATTCATTGTATTCAAACTTCAAACAATCCAAAACCAAAATGATGGATTTCGAAATAGGAGCTATATGTGCCACTAAACATGTGTTTGGTGATGGTGTGCAGATTAAAGGATGTTTTTTTCACTTATGCCGGTCTATGTGGCGAAAAATTCAACAACTAGGTCTAAGTTCTGTTTACAAAAAATGACAAAAATATCAAGATGAATTGACGTATGATTAATGCTTTAGCGTTTTTACCTCTCAATGAAGTATCCAGTGTAATAGCTAATTTATACACAATAATTCCTATAAAACTATTGCCAGTGGCTAAATATTTTGATACATCTATGTCAGTGGTACTAGTGGTACCCCAATGTTTTTTTCTTTAATTTTGTGGAATGTATTTGGCATCACATTGAATGGTGGTGAACGAACAAATAACTATTGTGAAGGGTGGAATAATTATTTTAATAAGCTTGTAAGAACAGGCAACCCATCATTTTGGTTAGTTCTTCAATGTATTCAACAAGATGAATCTACGATGCGAATTGAAAGTATATGGCATGAATAACCTAATAATTTAACACCTCGAAAAAAAAATAAAAAATATGCTTCACTTCAACATAAATTTCATGAAACTATTACCAGTTAGGTAAATAAAGAAATTACTATAGATATTTTTTTAAATTCTATAGGGAAACTATTGTAACTAGGTATTATGAACTACTGTAAATTTGTATTTAATTTTGACTATTGTAAATTAATATTTAATTTTGGACATATTTTTTTTACTATTATATTACTTTTGTGAACATATTTAATTTAATTTCGAACACATTTTTTTGAACCACTGAAAATAAAATATTTTATAGTATCAATATTCCGCTTATTTAATTTCTTTTGTTCAAAACACAGTAACCGTACCAATTTTCCGTTTACCGTCTCAAAGACAACGCCCTGGAAAATTGGGTGTGTGATAACAATGTATTGTTTTCGCGAGGAGTTATGACTTAATTATACTTAGACCAGTGCCCCTATTTATTTTGTTTCTTTTATCTACTTTTTTCAATGTTGTGAATCATGATTTTTTATACATATTCATCGAAGTATTATACTGGGTGTAATGTTAATCTAAGGCATAGACCCGGCACCTCTCGCAAGGTTATGATTATAAAATATATTATTATTATTATTATTATTGAAGCTCCCGTTAAACATCAAGAAGAGCCAATGGGATTGAAATCAATAGATATAAAATATTTCTTGTTCCCATGGTTAAATTATGTTTTGGTCATGATTTCTTTTTTTCTATTTTTCTATTGATTGTAAATTCATAAATTAAGTCATCATGTATAAATTAATTTCCTAATAACGAAAATCCACGTCGATCCGGCCTCACAAGTTGTCGGGCCGTGGTTGGCGACTATGATGTGTCACATAACGTTCCATTATTCAAAATAATAAATAGAACATGTACAAGACGTTACACATTCCTATGTGTTATAATTTAAAATGTTTTTTATAAATTTACTTATGTTACGTCTTTTAATATATATTTTAATATATATTTAGTTTCTATCTACTGTTTAGATATTCAGGAGTATAGTTTTTTCGTAGTGGAATTAGTAATTTAATTAATTTAAAACTATTTTCAATAAAGAACAACATCTAGTGAAATTCAAGGAAGTATTGTATTGATGTTAACAAATAATTTCGATACAACTTTATTATATTATTATACATAAAATATGTATAAATTAAAGAAAGAAAGTAAAGAAAGTATAATAGTTTAAATAAAATAAATATTTGATGGTCCTAAATTTGAGAAGCACTATCGTATACATAGTGCGCATTCGTCGTTAGTTTTGTGACACCCGAGCTGGGCGATTTTGTTTTACCACCAGTACTACAAAGCTCCATTTACTGGTTTTGGGTCCATGATTATTATTGTTAATAATAAAACAGGAAATTATTATGGGTTACATGCGGTCGTCTATCCGAGCTCAGTCTCTTAGATTTAATTTAAACAGATTCAAATTTCAAAACACATGATTTCCTCAGCTTCTGGTTCATGATGGGTATCAATCTGGGCAGTCCAATTCAAAATCATAAGTATTGCATCATAGTACAAGTATTATTTTTACACGGTATTTACTATCAGTAATTTTTCGTGAAATTATATTATAATTCTTCTTTTACAATAATAAATAAAAATTTATCTTGTTTCGAAAGCTTTATATAAGAAATCATTTATTGTTTTATAGATGATGAAATCACTCTTCCTGTCATTAAAATGGAGTTAATTTTTGGTTCCAGTACAGTTATTAGTTACAGTTTTTCAATGCAATCCTAACCAAGTTAACCTACCAACAGTACACCAAAATCTAGATCGAAACATTCACATTTCTACAAATTACTCTAATTAGGTCTGAGTGATACTTTTACATCACGCTGTAAAGATCTATTAACTTGATATATTTTTATTATACTTCCTATGAATTTTATATAGATTTATATTATTGTTATATGGTTATAAAAAATAATTCTACATTGATAAAAAAAAAAAAAAAATGTTACATCAATAAAATTCATTTTGTATTGAAACTTTTAATTAATTAATATTTATTGTTATACAAATCATGAAAAGATTTTTTTTCACGAGCTTTCTCTGACCTATGCACATATAGGATCGTTATTAGAAATCTACACTTTTCCACTTTAAACAATAACATTTTTAGTGATCTGGCCGAGTTGGGACACTCAGTCAAGCAATTATACAACACCAAAAACAAAAATAAATGTCTCCTCCCTTTATTTTTTGTGGATATTTTATCATAAGATGGTAACAAGGAAATCTCGGACATCATGTCAATACTTAATACTGAAGTATCGATTGAGAAACCACATAAGAAGAAATGTGACTCACTACAATGTCACATATGTCAATCCTATGTATATACATGGGATAATGGCCATCATGAACCTAGATGCGTAAAATGTGGTGAAAACTATCGAGAAAACTATGGTAAAATTTATAGTAGGGTAGAATAAGGGTGGGGGGGTATAATTCACCTAAGCAAGAAATATAATTCCCTTTATATCAACAATCGAAGTATTGAATTGTGGGCTACACTGTGAATACAATTCAAACTCCAAAGAATAACATTTTCTGAAGAAAAAAATTAAAATAATATTAAAATATAAAAATAAGAGTGATTAAGAATTACGTTTAAAATATTTTTGTGGGCTTAAATTTATCGGATTTACTATCAACTATTGTCCAGATTTGTTGATAACTTATCTAAAATTATTTTGTACACTCGTATGAAATATTCTATTTAATAAAATATTGTAACAATATGATAAGCAATAAAATCACAGGGTATAAAGTAATAATAATTTATTATTTAAATGTATTTTGACAATAATCACTTAAAAATATTTAAAAAAAATAAATTGATAAATAAAATAGGTTATAGTTATTATTCGTGATAAGATCACTTATGTTGTACTTAGAATTTAAAATAATATTAAAAATCAATTAATGGAACTTAATACAGTAAAACTCGCTTAAAACGCTCCCACTTAAGACGTTTTCCCGCATAAGACGCTATTTTCCGTCGGTCCCTAGACATTTCCTATACTAGTCAATTTAAAAACCATCTGTTAAGACGCTCGGTTTTTCTCTATCTTATTGGATAAAACGCTCTTTTGTTTAGCAGATTATGATAAATTTTAGTAGGTTTGTCGAAATAAAAATAGACATTTTACTTGTTTACGTGTTCTTATTGTTGTATCGTTTTATTTTATCACTATACATATTTTATCATCAGCTATTATTATTATCCAGTATCTACTCCTGCAATTACTGCTGGGTTGCAACACCTAACAGAAATTCGAAAAGTATTATCCTCTATAGAAAATTTTGAAGAAATGTTGGATTGTCTCAACAAAATAGAAAACTTTCTTGCTGAAACGCATTGTCAGCATCGTAAACAAACAGAAATATATCAATTTTTTAAATAAACAATAATAAAATATTTAATAATAATTTTTTTTAAATTAAATTCAGTAGCAAAAAATATATGTACACATGTATTTAATTACATATACATATATAATTTATTAGTGTTTATTTTGTTAAATTATGTTCAATAATAAAAAAATTAACTCCACATTTCAATCACTTCATTTTTTTCCAATCCCGCATAAGACACTTTCCCGCTTAAAACGTTCTAGAGAGCTGGTCCCTTAAAGAGCGTCTTAAGCGAGTTTTACTGTATTCTGATTTTTTAGTATTAAGTAAAAAGGTTCTTGCTTTGCTTTGCATTACATTTTCAAGTCATATAACATAGAACTACTTCCTAGTTTATCAAGAGGTAGACCCCTAGTGTTATCTGCAGGTTGTTGACGATAATTGATAAACTGGAACTGATTGATTTTAAGCACCATGTGGTACCAATTAGGGAACGTTAATCTTTTGAGTATACTCTTAATGGGCTTTCAAAACTTAATATTACGACCTAATATATATGACCTCTGTGAGATAAATACGCGTGTACGTGTATTTTATATATTATTTATATAAGGTAATGATTTACATTATTCGAGATTTTCACATATTAGAAATTAAATTAAACGGTACATTATTGTGATCTTATATATACATATATATCAACCCTTAAACATGCCACCTTTGTTCAAATAACCATCCCGATATTCACATTACGTTTATTAAACCCTTCTTAGAGCTCCTCGTGGAAAGTCGTCCCTGCATGCGCACCAATTATTGAGTACATCCGTTATTTGAAAAATTTACATTTTTTAAGTGAATACCGAAAATTTCCAGCATCAGTTAATTGAATTCTGTGTTTGTTTCATTTAATTTCAATGTCACTCTAATCCTGTAGTAATCATAAGTGTTTGATTCATCGATATATGAACATCAACTACGAAACAAAAAAGTAAGTGCTATTTTATTTAGCTTTTAAGACAACTTAGTAGCACTGATCGGCTCTCGAGCCTTTGTGATCCTAAAAGCCCTCTCTTAAACAAGGAAGATATTAATCAATTCAATCTTATATCCATCATCCTTACTCTCCTTACTCTCTATCGTATCTCTTTCTCTTTCATTTCATTTTGGATTATTAAAATAAAATGAAATGTATTTCATAGACGTACGTTAAATGTAGTGAACATGTTGAGTGATTTGTATAAGATTAATATGGTCTCTATTCGAATATTTTTATATAAATATAATATATCAATCGTAGGGATATTGTTCACGTACTACTATATCATATGCATCGGCATAAATTATTACTACAGTAAACTTTCGATCGTTTGAAAACCTCTGCAAATAGAACTAAATGTTTCATCTTTTGAGAAAATCTTTACAATTCGAATAAAACATTCGTACAGCGGTCCCCTCGATAAATTGAAAATAATAAAATGTGAGACGGTGGTGAACAGTTTACAATTTTTAGCTAAAACCTCTATAATTAGAATTTATTAATTAATATAGGCTAATGTAAATTTAATTATAAGTATTATTTTATTATATGTATGATTTAACTTGTTTACTCATATTTAGTAAAAGTATAATATATAAAGAAGCGTAGAAAAATAACCCCAGTGATATTATATTATCGTTCGGTTTACCTGATAGTAGTTTTCTATTCTAAAATGTATTATATAATTTCACAAATTTCTGTAATTGACACTTGTCATATAATTAATAATTTGTTACTAATCGAGGCTTCAGAAATAATTAATGAATAGATGTCATAAAATAATGAGATGTAGTCAATCAGAAAAGTATAAATGATTGTGATTTATCGTTATCATATATATCTATAAAAAAAAAAAACATAATCACAGCAGTTGGAGCAAGTGAAAAAATATGTTACCCTTCGTTTCTGCACACTAGCTTTAATTAAATATATAATGTATAAATAATAAATTTGAATTTAATATTTGTCTAGTGTATCTACTATAAATAATAAACGCGTATGGGAATACAAATATTCAACCCTCCAATTAATTATTTCCTTTTTCTTTTGGTGATTCAAAACTCATTTTCAATTGGAATTTTCAGTTCGATCCCCGAATTTCAAACTATTGTTAATAATATTACTGTAAATAAACTTTAATTGTTCTCAAAAAGCCGATACTAATTAACTCAATTTGTCCGTCCGAAATGAAAGATCTTGAGCATTCTTCTTCGTAAAAGAACTGTATCTATTTTAATTCGGAAATTTCCGTTACTTGTTACCATGCCTTGTAATATCATGCTGTGTTATTAAATTAGTCGTTTCAAGACAAATTTAAAAAAAACGTTGGAAATAAAACTGTCTTTTAATCTTAAAAAACTTATTTTGTAATCCGAAAAATGTATCAGTTGCACTGTTCTAGTGAGGTAGTGTGTTACAATTTCTAGCGACTATCCAATTTTTTAAAAAGATAGATATGAATCCCAAATCAATTTTAGATTATTCTTACTTAAAAAGTAAGTCAAGTTTCATATCGAGCTAGTCAAGTGAGGAGGACGAAAAAGCTTTGAATTTTAATTTTCCTGAGCTTTTACGGAAGACCGTTGACTTAACAAAGGAGACCTCTAAAATGACGCCGAAGACCATTGGACGTGATGCGGGAAGGTTTTTGAAACCGTTGGTGTCCGAAATGGTGTGGAAACCGGGTTTGATGATCACTTCACGTTCGAAGAAGGCGACCAAGACCACCGGGGTTGAAATAACTTCGATGACGGACGTCAAGAAAACGAGAGGAATAGTCAATAGGGTAGCTCAAGCGACTAAAGTGGATGTTCAGTATAACGCGAACACGGTGCAAAGATAGCAGCGACAACCAAAGCATTGGATCAAGTGACCGCGGAGTCAGTGGCAAGCATCGGTTACAGCAAGTACCAACGGCAGTCAAGTCAGCGGTGTTGACCGTTAAAAAGGGGGCGACAATATTGTTTTCTTTTCTAATTAGACTACTTATACTAAAATAAGAAAAAATTGGGAACATCAATTTTATATTTACAGGAATATTTCCATCCGAAAAACATGCTAGCCCCTCTGTTTATGTTTTGTTATATAACATATGGCTCTATACTAGCAATGGGAATTATTTTAATATTCGATACTATAATACAACACCTAATAAAAATTCGTTTAATTTGTTTAAGTTTCCGTGTAACCCTCCATAAAACGTTTAATAATAATATTATATAACTTGTAGTAGATACATAAAGACCTATGGTAAGTGGGTTCGTCGCCAGTGATATTAACTACTCGAGTATATTGACTATTAAATAAGGCAAATAAAATACAAAAATAAAAAATACAATTTATGAAAAATACTTGTACATCATAATTAAATTATTATTAATAATAATATATTAGTATAAAGTCACTAGTTAAGTATAGAGTCTATATACTTAACTAGTGACTTTACATTCTAACAAATATTGTGGTTCTAAATTCAAAATGTATAGAAATAAAATCTATTTTAAGTAACTGAAGTGGTTGTTTTTTTTAATTGCACATAATAACATGGGTTCCGAGGAAGGAAATCAAAATAAATATCCAACTCTAGTTAAGTTTATCTCAATCAAAGTTAATAGTTAATAAAGTAATAACAATTGCAGAACATAACATTTTTACAAAATATTCTATTTTGGAGGTAGCGTGCCTTTTCCATGACACTTGGGACTTTCATGTGTGTTAAGTGCATAATATAAAAAAAATAAATATTTTATTAAATTATAAGTGTATATTTTCTAGAATAATAAACTCTAGAGGTCGTTCCTTAAATAATTATATTGTAAACAATAAGCTAAAAATCATTTCTCCAAATAATTCAACCTATTGACCCACACATACTAACAGACTCCCAGACATCCTTGATTTTTTCATCACCACCCTCCCAAACCACATTGCATTTCAAATATATGATTCATTAGATCTCTCTTCAGACCATACTCCTTTGATTCTAACATTAAATGATACATCCTACAAAATAAAATCTAATCCTACATCAACACCAGGTAAAACTGGACGAAATTCCGCAATATTATAGAAAATAAAATCAACCTTAGTACTTCACTCAAATCCCCGTCTGATATCGAATTAACCGTTCATTTATTTACTTCTCTTATCCAAAAAGCAGCCCTCGACTCATCCACTATTACCAGCGATATCCAAAAAACAACTAAACACATACTTCAACACATTTCCTAGTTAATTTGTGAAAAACGACGATCTCGCCTTAAATGGCAAAGAACCCACTTGCCTAGTGACAAAAGAATTTATAATAATCTTTCTACTTCTCTTAAAAATATATTGCGTAAATTTAATTCAAATAAATTTCATGATTACTTAAATTCTATTAATAATTCTGACAACTCACTATGGAAAGCAACAAAAATATTCTCAGGGAAAAAACCAAAATTACTCCCTTGCGTTACCCAGATAATTTACTAGCTGTCCCTAACTTAGATAATGCAAATTTATTTGCCACATACCTTAAAAATAGATTCATGCCCCATCCAGATATCCTAAACAGGGATCACGTGTTGCATGTAGAATCCCTTCTTAACCAAACTCTTCCTATATCTCTACCTACAAAACATACCTCCTCGTCCGAAGTTCTACACATAATCAAAAAACTTAACAACAACAAAAAAGCACCAGGTCATGACTTAATAACTAATCGTATAATAAAAAACCTACCTAAAAAATCCATAATACTTCTTAAATTCATCTACGATTCGATCCTTCGACTATCTTATATTCCACCTTCATGGAAGCATTCAATCATTATACTAATCCACAAGCCAGGCAAACCTGAAAATCTTCCATCGTCTTTCCGACCAATTAGCCTATTGCCTTCACTCTCAAAAATACTCTCAAAAATCATACTGTAAAGAATCTACTCAATCATAAATGTTCAAAAAACGATTCCAAACACTCAATTTGGATTTAGAAAAAAATCATTCAGCCCTCCATCAAGTCCATAGAGTTGTAGATAACATCGCTTCTTCACTAGAAAGGAAACATTTTTGTTCGGCTGTATTTTTAGATGTTGCCCAGGCGTTTGATCGCGTTTGGCACAAAGGACTTCTTTACAAAATCCGATTTCTTCCTACTCCTTTCTACCTTACTCTTAACTCATATCTCTCTCTTCGTACCTTCCAAGTGCGCTGTGCAGACGAACTTTCCGAAACTCATATCGCAAAAGCAGGTGTACCCCAAGGAAGCATTCTTGCTCCAACGCTTTATAATATTTACACATCTGATATTCCTCACTTTAACCTTACTAGTCTAGCCACTTTTGCCGATAACACATGCGTAACATCATCTGACCCAGATATATACACTGCAACGGAAAACCTACAATCCCATTTAAATGAGCTATAAAATTGGTTTAATCTATGGAGAATTAAAATAAATTAAAATAAATCTTCACATATCACATTTACACTTCGCCTCAATAATAGCCCCTCGGTAACACTCAATAACGAAAATATTTCCAGAGAAAATTCAGTAAAATATTTAGGTACCTATTCATATTGACCAAAGATTAACATGGGCCACTCACATAAAAACTAAAAAATAATCAATGAAAATAAAACTACATAAACTTCGACAACTCCTACGTTCTAAAATTTTACTTAGCGACAAAATTCTTGTATACAAACAATTAATTTGTCCTGCATTGACATACGGAATACAAATATGAGGATCAACCAAAATGTCAAACCTAAATCTTCTTCAATCCTTTCAGTCGATTAGTCTCCACTTCCTGATAAATGCACCTTGATATGTTAGTAATCATACAATCCATAAAGATCTTAACATTCCTATTCTTCACACCTTTGCTTCTGCACACTATAAAAAATTTCATTGTTATACAAATAATCCTCCAAATCCACTAATTGCAAACCTCTCCTCTAAGATTCTCCCTGATAACCCTACCCATCGACTAAAATGAAATTGGCCTCATGATTTACTTCGATGAATAAATTAATAAAAAAAAACTCGTTTAAAGTAGTGTCGATGGACGTCCCATTCAATCAAGCCTCCAAACCTTGTACATAAAAAAAAATATATATATATATCAAATTTACTTATTGTTTTAGTATATTACAGATTGTAAATACATATTTATATCTATTTTAATAAAAAAAAAAAAAAATGTATATTTATATGTATCTATAAATGTATTATTAATACTTAAGATCTATTTTTAATTTAAATTTGAATAACTATTTAAAATCATGTATTGTAGGGTGTATACTCCCATATTTCTAAAAAAAACCTCTTTAACCGGTGTAACGTTGTAAAAATGATAATTCACTAAAATAATAAAAATATAATATATAATTTACTAGTATAAGTTACAATATTAAAATAAAAGGTCTGTAAAAGAAAAATATGTAAAATTATTCCTCATAAACATTATAGTCAGAGAAAAAAACCACCACTAAATTATTTTATAATACGAGTACTTAAAATACTACTAGACTTTTTTATTTTTTATTTATTTTTTTGTATGCTGAACTTTACTAAGTTCATAATACTTTATTATATTTCTAACGAAAACTATGTAGTTTTGTAATAAGATTAAATCAAGAACTAGATTTTTAACGATGGAATTTGATCATGTATCAAATACTTTTATCTGAAAGAAAAAAATGCAGAAATACAAAACGAAATGAAAATCAAACAAAGGATCGTATTAAATTTTTTTGCTTTATAAAACTGTATTTTACTTTTACTTTTTTTCTACCATATTTATACAATATATTTTTTTCAATTTAATATGTTTAGAAGTAAATAAAAGGAACTACAGAAAATTCATTTGGTATACAAAAATACTTAAATTATTTTATATTTGCGTTTTGATCGCTGTTTATCATACATTTATATTTATATTTCAATTTTATTTATCTGTGTACACGTTGTTGATAAAAATTCTACTTATTTCCTTGAAAAAGTATAAAATGCAAAAGTTACGAGTATAAGGATACATATACTATTTTACTTACACATTTTTTATATTTAATTCGATTTATTTGATAGTTGCTTTAATATATCTTTGAAAATTGTATGGTAGCCAGTTATAAACCGGTTAAAAATGGTTTTACTAAATTTTATATTAAATGAAAACATTACAATTTGAAATGATTTTTAGTTCATTTTGCCATAACGTCGTATTTGTAGTTTTTATTTTTTTTGTTTATTTTATTGTTTTCCAATATTTGACTGTTCTGACATTAACGATATTATTATGTTAGTATCACTTTTTTCAACAACTCTAGGCATATTATTTTATATAGAGGTAGGTAAAAATAGGTTAAGTTAGCTTTTATTCATGTGTATCAGGTTAATTTTAATCCACATGTATGTTTATTGCAATAATTAATTACAGATTGTACACATTATAATAAAAGTTAAAAATAAAAAATAAGAAAATAATAATAGAAGTAGGTACTCACATAACAAATTTTTTATAACTAGAATGGAGCATTTGTCGCATTTCAATCGGTCGGCCATATTTGTATCTTTCGGGTTGACTACTATGCGTTCCGAATGTACCTGAAGTAGCATGCATGATATCATGTCTGTTAATTGTGGATTACACGACGCATCACGAATGATAATCACATGAAATAAATTTATGACTTAAGACCGTATTTAATAGATATTGTAACTTTTTATTTATACTAGGTATATTAAATTTGATCAAATACATACGAATCGGATTAATTATAGTCTTCCTATCAGGGGCGTATTTAGACTTACTTCTAGGGGAGGGTGACTCAAATTCTTTCTTCGATTCATGTTCAACATTTAAAAGTTAAATTTTTGGCAATATTTAAATCAGGTGAATCCTTAATATTTGTGATTTTTTTTTTTTAATATAATGTTGGATCTACTTAAAATCTTAATTTTTTTTTCTGGATTATTCATAAATGCATAAATTTTAAGTCATCAATGTCTAACTTCCTTTTTTAGTAAAATTTTAACATTTTCTGAAACGAGTTTCTTTTCGCTGTAAATGTTTATTTTTTTTAACCTTATTTAATTTTACCACTTTTTCTTTTCTTGCATTTCAAAACCCATTTAAGTCAAGAAATGAACTTTCAAGTATTTTGAATTTATCAAATGTATAACATTTAAAAATCGTCCGTGAAAAATTTATAATTATATTCTTATGGTAAAATTATATTTGGTCTATATCTGTCGTGTCGGTTCCGTTTCGTTCGTTTTAAGTTTTAATTGAAATGTTATCGCCAAATCCACTGGAATCCATTACACTAAACGGAAAATAAAAGAGAGAGAAAGAGAGAGAGGGAGAGAGAGAGAGAGAGAGAGAGAGAGAGAGAGAGAGAGAGTGGGGGATTCGAGAGACCGAAAGAGAAATAAAATAAAAATATCTCAACTGATTAATTGCTCGTATACATATTATTCGGTAGACGGAAACTTTGTCGTCCGTCGCACTATTTTTCCTCTCTAAAATTCTTTCGGATTACGTACGGATAATTAACCTTTTATACGAAGTAGACTATGAATAACTGGAATGGCGGTGGAGGAGGAGGAGGAGGAGGATGATGATGATAGTGATGAGGAAAACGACATTATTATAGAGCTACAGAAAATATTTACTGACCCTTAAAACTCACTTGTCAATTACTTTTTTCACTTTCTCGACACTCTTGCCGACGGCACGTCTTCATTAATCACTCGCTCGGATTTTTTCGTGTGTCAGTTTCGGTGGTCGTCAAGACGATTCGTTTTTGGATTATAGTTGAAAAGTTGAAATTGCCATTATAAGTAATGTCCCAGCATTATATCTGGTACATATACGGGTCTACTATTGCTACCAAGGTCTCGTGAATATGGTTAATATAACATGGTTGGTAATCGGTATACGGTTATCAAATGGATCGATTGTTGTACTCGCATTGGTTACTAGCATATGATAATATCCCGTGGGAAATGTATATACACAAAAGCTATATAAACAAAGTGATTAATTATCAAAATCATTAACCCGTTACGAGTGTACGGTCATATATGTTGGACACCATAAACTAAATTATCCAAGAACAAAAGTTGGTATACTCGCAAATTTAATATTGTTCCTTTTGGGTTTTCTGAAATCTTTCTGAACTCTTAATTTTACGACGAACATGGTCAGATCAGATATCATGCTCTTTGTAGATGATAAATATTTTAACGTTTGTGTGTATATGTCTATGTGTGTCTGCGTATGTTGGATATATTTAGAAAAACCGTGCATGAATCCCTGTAATGAAACATCAAAATGTAGTCAATTTACTTTCGTTCAATAAATTACAACTCATACCATACGTACACGTAAATTGCTATACATTAAACCCTTATATTCTCTACAAAATAAAATTAGATATTAATATCATTGTATAAGAAAACGTTTCTGTTTCGTTGTGTTTGCTTTTTTGAACATAAGATTTTTTTAATGATATTGCTTTTAAAAATAACCCTAATAATACAAGGCAAAATTTAAATTGTACATACTAAGTATTTCATCGTCACTGTAATATTTTTGAAAATAATATAGACTTTTAACATCGAAATTTTGCGTCATTTAAACGATATAAGATTTAAAATAACAATGCTCTACTTAAAAAAATGTAAAATTAAAGTAAAAAATATACATGCCAATACATTTCCTGATACCTGACTAAAATCATATACTTCACAGAATGTTAATATTTCAATTCAATTTATTTTCAATTTAGATCAAAAAGCAAAAGTTTAACATATTTTTCATAGCCAGATTTTAATTTGGAAAAAATATTTTGATTTCTTAACAACTTGACATGGACAACTAGGAAATCAATTTTTGACTCCACCTGATAAGTTACAAAAAACACTTAATTATTACATTTTTATTATTATTATGTGGATATTGATTTTTTTTCTAGAAAAATAGAAAAAAGGTTCCCCATTTATCCTAAATAAGATGTTAAGAAACCAACATTTTTTTTCAAAATTAAAATCAGTCATCAAGAAATCGTGTAGATTTCAATTCCCTTTTGACAATATTTGTAGTCTTGTAGACAAAAATGTAGAGAACAAAATTAAATTTTATATCGTGCATAATGACTTGTGCATTTGCGTACGAGAAGTAATGGGTTCTTCGAATTAATGTTTTGATGCGGCTACAAATACCTGCGATAACAAATTGTTAGTATCCTTGTTTTTTTTTCAATAATCATTGGTAACACCATTAAATCAATCATATACAATAATATTTCCTATTTTAAATATAGGTGTAAAAACAAAATTAGAGCCATCAATGTAAAATATTAACAGGTCTGAGAACTTAGTCAATGAAATGAAATAATATTCGAGAAATAGATATAAGTACATATTGTATTGATTAGTACTTAGTTGGGTTCCACAACTTAACTTATATAGTTGTGTGTTATTTTCTATTATATTATAATTTGTAAATTCAGTAAAATTTTAAATGTAAAATTAAAAAAAATTAATTAAAAATTACCAACAAACTGGTAATATTATAAAGTTATGGATATTTAATTAAGAATAGTTAATAATTTATAAATTTTGATGTTTTGAGAATTTATAAATAATATGTTGCTTTTATAATACGTAATAGTTCTAGATATAGTCATACCTACCCATAAATACCACAAACACATGTTGTTTATGTAATATAAACTGTATAACTGTGAAATAATTTAGAATATTTATTGGAGGAGGGCTATCAATATATACATAATGATAGCAAATTTAAAAACTCAGAATAGGATAGGTACTGTATAACATTTGTTTCATACAATTTGTCTCAATATTTGTATAGAAATTTTATATATCATTTAGATATAGATTTAAAATATATTAAAAGCAGTGTAGAATTTGTATGGTTATATAATATTTTAACAAGTTAATTCACTCTAATTTAAAAAAATGGATGCAAAATTAATTATTGTTAAAGTAAAATTTGCCATACTGTAAGTTTATAAGATGGAAACAACACTTGTCTGTGTCCTCTTAATACATATTTTACAATTTTTTCATGCCGTTATTAAATAGCCGTTTTAGTGCATAAGTGACTCTATATTTATATATTTTTAGTGCATTAATATCCTTATTCTAGTGATAGCTGATGGAAAAAATATAATTAGAAAATCAAATTGTTGTAAAATCTATATATTTTTTTCTTCACTCAAGAAATCTAAAATAATTGAGTATTTTAAATGTTTTTTTATCATAATTTTAGGTCAGTGAATTAAATTCAGAAAATTCATATTCAAACACTATTTTTATATCTCAAGTAAATTATTTTGTATCATTTGTGTCAGTACTACCAAATTTATATACTCTATTAAATGGAAAATCAAATCTATAAATCACTAATTTTTTCACTTCTAAGCTAAAATTAAGTATTTTGAATTACCCGTGGAAAAAACTTGACAGCAGAAGAATTGTAAGTATAAATCACATTTTTAAATCGATAAAATTAATTTACCACATTTAGATTGCACTTTTTGTTGTATGGAATATGTAATAGAAACGCGTATAAGTTTTCTCAATACAATCAATTTTAAATATAAAATATGTGGTATGGACGAAAATATTCTAAACGAAGATATTAATACTAATAATACAATTATGAACATTAACTTATTAATTTGGCCATTTTAAGTGCTACAGTTAGTACATACCAAGGATATAATCAACTAGAAAAAAGAAAAATATAGATAAATATAGTGTCTTATAGGTCGTAATTTTTGTATTTACTATTCTTATGTTATAATTTAGTATTGAGTTGAACATAATTAAAATTTTATTAAGGCCAAATAATACGTACATTTTAAACTTCAACGTGCTTCAAATTTGCCAATTTTATATTAGAAAAAAACTTTTTATATAAAATTGTTTTAAAAGAAATAATCTAATCAACTATTTAAAAAAATAAATAGTATTTCTATTTAAAAATAAGTAATTTGTATTACGTATTTATGTACTGTCATGGTCAACAATTTGAAATTTGGCTGAAATCGTGTATTATGATACTCCCTTTCGTTCCCCGAATACCCCATTTCTGTACAAGGTCATCAAACTTTAATATTAAGTAGTAACCCTTAACGTGAATATTATGTTATATCAGTATAGTATCATCTTCTTAAAATTGTATTATAATTTAATCATAACTTAGCTTTATAATGTAATGAAACGCATAAAATCCAGATTGGATGTAAAATATAGGATATTCCTATACCAAATTTTGCATTATAAAGTTACTTATAATAATGTATTATTTTCTTTGAATTATTGGTTAGAAATATCTAAAAAATAATTATAAACGATAAAAAAATCTTAACAAAGAAATAACAATATTGCTACAAACACACTAAATAATACAATAATGAACACGTGTGTTAAAAAAAGTTAATGTTTATTCGGACAAAAACTTACAATGTATAATTATTTCGTGTCTTTCTTTGTGTGTGATGAAAAATTACGTCAGCAGATTTTATTTTATCCCCAATCGTATTACAAAGAGGATGCTCGTCTTGTTTTTCTAAAAAACAAACAGTCAGCATCTATTATTTAATAAATAGCACTTGACGTAGTGTAGCCTGAATGGACTATTTCGTCTCGTAAAACAGTATAAATAATCTAACTCCTATTAAATAGTTATTATTTTATATATTGGTCATAATAATTATTGAGTATTTATACAAATAGGGATAGGACGTGGTTTCACCTCATTGATACTCAAATAAGCGATAAAGTGGATGGAGGTCCCAAGCTATCTCTTTACAATGGGTGGTCTAGAACAGTGTTTCCCAACTTCTTTTACCTGCGGAACCTTTGCAGGAGCTTAAACGTTTTGTAGAACCCCAATATTTTTTCTATAATATTAATACAGACATATGTATTGTACACTTAAATGAGGGGGTTATCGGAAACTTCCAGCACAAGAGTGTCATTAATATAAAAAAAACAAGACGGTTTTAACATTTTATTTTGTTTGTTATCTATTATTACAATATTATAAATGTACCTACATATCAAAGCTTAAAATGCAATATTTGACTCATTACTTCGAAGATAGATTCAATGAGAAGATTGGAATCATTCCATAGTGTTTTTTCATAACTGTTTTTAAATCTGGAGTTATTCCTGAAAACTGGATTTGTAAGTCCGGAGTCGTATTTACTTGATTTCGAAACTTAGTCTTTGTATACGCCGAAAAGCTACAAACTACGAACCTCACATTGGGAAATGTTTCAATTCCAGTTCTATGTTGAGTTCTTTGTTTAAATTATAGTTCAAATTAAAATATTGCAAATTAATTTATATTTTCCCAAATTTCTCATGGAACCCTTCGCGCAAACTCACGGAACCTTTAGGTTCCGCGGAACACCAGTTGGGAAACACTGGTCTAGAATATTAATGTATACATTTATACGTATAGAGTGGTAAGTGATGGTCGAGGTACTTGAATAAGTGTCGACCACACACCATCTGACTCGGGTCCTCAACGATCAATTAATCGGAGGTAAGGGGTCACAAGTTGATGACTCTAAAAAGTGCCATTTTATAATCTAGACCACGGTGATAGATTAGTCGTCGAGTGTGAGATGGGGCTACAATAACAAAACTGCATGTACAGCCGTTAGTAATTGATTATTGTGCCAACGGTGGTTAAGTTGTCTGTAATGCGGACAACAGGACTAATCTATTTGGGGCTGGTTTGTCGCAGAGGTCAGCAAACAGGTGGGTGATCGTCGTCGAAACGAGTACCGCAGGTCGACGTCGTGGTATTTTCCGCTGTGACTATCGTATTTGCTGCTTCGGTTACCGTTTCGATGGTAGTATACTACCGTCTTTCAATACTGAACGTCATTCGCTGGTATTATGCTGGTCTTCTAATCTTTTATTATTGCTTTGGAAATATTCATAATTGAGAAAGATTGATGATGGATATGGAAGGGTGTCTTTTTCATTGGCGGCGCTCGGTCTATATATATTTCACTGTACCGATCAGCAAACTTATCATTGGATGGCCGACCGTGGTGTGTTTACTAGCGATACGGTTTTTCTTGTTAATCGGCTGTTATTACTTGTATCGGGATGGATTGGGTATCTATGATCGGGGATGATCTCATCTATCTGTATATACCCCTTTTCTATCCATAGTTTCTCTTTGTGACATTAAATTATCTATTATTTCAGTTTACCGACCGATTTTCTTTGTTTTTGTTTCCTATTATTAGGTCTGCTGATATATAATAAGTTGTCGCAGATAATGTACTTTATGGTGTGACTGGTGATCTTGAAAACGGCTTTTTTATGAATGGTCGTTGTTCTATATCATAACACAATGGTTTCTTTAAAATAATATCAAATTTTAATGACGCTAATTGTTTCCCGGTGACACGAAGCTTCAGTAAACGTATCCGAATCAGAAAATCAACAAAGTGTAGAATGAAGTTTTTAATACAACGTATATGGAGAAGATTCTAGAATTAGATTACACCTATTTTTGTAGGGTGTACAAAAGCGTGAAATATGACGCTAAGTCAGCCAAAAGAGTATTCAAAAAGGAAAAGAAAACAATATTAGGATTGAGAAGTAAAGAAATATATATATATATACATTTGGTTTGTAATGGATAAAATATTAAGACTTCTATATGTATGGCGTTTGTTCACAGTCCTAGTGTAATTCCATTATATTATTAAATTTTAAGAATATGACTTTTTATTTTTTAAATGAAAAATAATAGTTTTAAATCCACGGCTTGTATTTGTACTTGATCATAACATTAAGTACATTTATGTATGAACTTGGAATAAAATTAGTTAAAAAAATTAATTTAGAATGAAATTAGTTAAAATAAAATTAAAATTAAATTTAGTTAGAATAAAATTTATACCCAACATCCTACATATAGGACATCAGTTAAAATAATTATTGTAAATTCTATTATGTGTTATATCACTAGCCATTTTTTGAACTGTTTTTACTTTTTACTGAACCTATCAAATTTTATAAAATATTTACTAAATAATTTATTTTGGTCGAATTATGTAAATTTTGATATTTTTATGAATCTCAGAAAAAAATTCTTGTGCTCATTTGTCATTTTATAGAAAAAAATACTCAGTACTAGTTTTTTATATTACCTATATTGTTTGGGCGGTAAGTTATTAAACTTTAATTTATGTCAATCAATTTATATTTATTTGAGTCAAACAAAATAATTTCTTATGGACATTCGTGTTCAAATATTTGTTTGTACTCGTGGAAATGTGATAAAAATAATATGGGATTTTAACGTGTTTTATAGGTAAAAGAAAAACATATTTTGACTTATAATTTTTCATAAATTGTTTCGAAAAGATTTCAAATACAACAATGTATTATGTAAATATTTAAAATTGCCTAAACCGCACTATGAATCTACTTATCTACATAGTTCATCAGTTATTTTACATATCATCTGTTTGATTTTAATTATCTGCTAAATCTTCATAACACGTGGTATATTAGTAAAAAGTTTATAATACACATTTTATTTTTCAATAATAAAATTCACTGAACTCAAAAATAAAAATGTATTAAATTTGTATTTTTCACAACACAAAACCAATAACTATTGATTTATTATTTAACACAATAATAATTAATAATCACACTGAGTTATAAATAAAGAAATAAGTGAAATTAAATACTAAATAATATAGTATAAATTGAGGGTTTTGTAAAAATATAACTGATTTCTGTAGTTGCTGAATCTAGACCAAGTGCCTCTGAATATCGAACAATTAATAATAGCGACTCCTGTTTCGTTGCAAGCTTTACATTCGGTTATCAGGTGCTGTACTTATAGATATATACCAACGGCTTCATAAATTAGTTGATATTTCCTTTATGTAAATTACAATAGTGCACAAGTTTGGTATGACCTATTTTATACGGTTAAACACATTTTGCTGTCTCCTGGCTATTGGTATATATGGCCAAATGATAGGATAGATTAATAGTTACTTTGTTTTTTTGATTATATTTTTATATTGAAATCAACTGTTTCTATAAAACAATATTATAAGTCTTAATCAAATTAAATGTTTTTTTCATAATTTAAGTGTACATTATATTAGAATTGGACTGAACCAGTGTCATAAATAATATTAAATATGTCGAGACGAAAGATTTTCTCTCAATTTTCTTTTATACTCATTCTGTTTTATTCAATTGAGTAAATAACTTGGATAAAATAAAAGTAAATACAATTTATTATAGCTAATTTTATATAATAATCGTTTTTTAGAAATGAAGATTATTTATGAGCCAAACATTAAGAGTTTAAAAGTATGTAATATTTTTCAATAGAAATTTTTTTATCAAATTTACATTAAGGTTACTCTATAATCAATATCATATTTTTGAATTATTCATCTGACTTCAGCTTAAAGTAACGTAGATTATAATTATTTTTTAATTAATTGATTTAAGCTGACAGTTTGGTTTATTTATGATATCGAGTTTTGTTTGAGAGCCCACAGTCGTTTTCAAAATATAATTAAAAATTAAAATAATTTTATGAAAAATATCAAAATATGTATAACGAGATTTTATGTTTATAAGTTTCATCAAATTAGTAATGTAGGCGCCTATAATAATAGAAGGCTGGTTTGTTCACGTGCATAAATATAATTGTAAAAAAAAAAAAAAAAAAAATAAAATAAATAAATAAGATAACTAAATAAATGCAATTATATTATGCCTGATTGGCACAGCAAATACTTTGATAAATAAAATGGAAATAAAAATTAAATAAACAAATACAATTATGTGAGTTACTCTAAATTTATAAATATATATACTTATATTATAATATTATGAATTTGGCCCACACGACATACAACAATATAAAGTGTATTGGCCATAAACGGCACAACTTAAAATAATACAATTGAAACAAATTACTGTTAATTCGTCTTTAAACAATTTAAACAGATATGGTCGACCATACTTACATGTGACTGTGTTCGATGACAGATTTCATCCCACGTGACTACACTGGAGATGTGAGTGATACAAAACGCTACTACGAAAATATCACAGCTCCGGAGTGCATACGACCACTGAACAATAGTTACGAACGAAGAACAAAACGTTTACAGCGTAAGATGATGACACATGAATGAATACTACGTTATTCACAATGACTGTTGGCAAGTGATTATCTTAGAACACAGTAACTTCGAATTTATGGAAATGGAATTGGGCAGAACGACACTTACCAAACAGCAGACAAGAAGGACACAAAAACAGAAAACGTGGTTTTAATAAAATGGTTGTAGACCTAAGGAAACTGAAATGCTCACACGAAGACGGTCAAGACGAGAAGAGCATGATGGTGCTGACGACATTCACCACAAAAGCTACGGCCGTCGGATACCATATTGACGATAAAATGCCTCAGTGCCACCACACTAAATCTGAAACACGAGAATTTAAGGAACTTTGTGACACTGAAACCATGACTTGAAATTATAAGAAAATATAACCGAACATGAAATAATGGATACATTTAAGCCCGATGATAACAATGCGGTTACGTACCCAGCCAGTCGCACACGGAGGCTTATCACAGCCGTCGACAATGGCTGCGGATATGCAACACACCGCTACGCATCGCACGAAAATAATAACATACATTTGACAAAAATACGAAACACGTTTTACAATAACTTGCTACGTAAACAAGTAGCTCATAAAGTTATAGTTTGAACTTATAAAGTCAAGTCTATATTATAAATAGAAAATTAAAAAATTTTCCAATGATATAGATCTGTTCGATTTTTTTCTTTTTTTATAAACAATGATGATTACCTTGTCTTATATAATATTTTTATCAGAACCTTTTTTTTAAATATAAAGTTCGTTTAAATCAAATTGAATTTTGATAAATAATTCAGATAAGAAATTCGCATTGTCACGAAAATGATTACAGAAAATACCCATTTTGGAACAAATCATAAATTATTCATGAAAACATTTGAGATTTTACTTATTCCTAGACAATTTTGTCTACACAATATGCTTTTAATAAAAAACTACTAGAAAAAAATACCATAGGAAAAAAAAGACAACATATTTTTTTCCAGAGATAAAATAAAATATATACATAATTATTTTTTTACAAAAATATATTGATATTCTTCAATGAAATTGGTTTCAAGTTAACAGCCGAAAAAATATTTAAAACCGTTACGAATATTTTTTATTACTATACATAATATATATTATTCCATTGATAGGATAACCATAATATGCCTTGTTCACGATATTGTATTATCTATAATATATAGACTATAAGTATATACATTTGAATAATATATTATTATAAGAGCTAATTTGAAGAGATAATTTCTACATGATAATAATTTGATTCACAAAAAAAAAAAAATGTATAAATTAATTCAAATCAGCAACAATTGACATAATTACAAATATTCATTTTTAAATGCAAGGGTGTTTCAAAGCATAGGCTGGAAAGATAAAAGCAAGTTTTAATTTTCAAATCGAAGGTTTATATTTGGTATAGATTTATACTTTTAATTTATTGACTTATTTTGTAAGCTACATATTATTTAAACGTTTCGTGTAAAAGTAAATTTATAAAATGTAACTATTAATCGATTACTTTAGCTGGTAGTTTGAAATGGTTTTGTCTGAGGTTAAGTGCTAGCACCGATATTGATAGTAATACATTGGTACTGCCAATTTAACATTCGTGGTTGAAAAATAACAATTTTGTGTTGTTATGTAATAGTTCGTGATTTTTGATACAACGATAACTGATATTTTTTAACGAAAATTGAAAAGCGATCATATTATCGATGTAGCATATTATATTCCGTCCAAATAATTAAAAACAAATATTTTAAAAATTCCATTTCATAAATTTATACTTATGCGATCGTATTTCAACAAATAGTTTTGTTTGGTATTATCTTAAACCATGGTGATTAATTCCTGATCTCCATCAGAAGATAGGAGATAAACGTCATAGTTTCTCAAATTCAAGAGTCCTGTTAAATTGCATTTTATGTTTTTTTCTTATTAAAATTTTCAAATTCGATTTATAATGAAAGATGTCAATATACTATATAAAACAACGGGGTACAATGATTAAAAAAATATGATTTTCAAACTTCAGCGAATCCGGATTTTTCCCATCACTAATAAGAATTCTCCAGTTTTATTACAATTAACAAATATTTTCCATTTTTGCCTAAAATTAAAATTTTAAATAATTGAGTCTTCATAAATACCATACAATTATTGAATTGTTATAATATAATTAATATTTTAAGAGTATAAAGCATTTAAAACTATTGAAAACGATGGCAAAATAAAAATAATATATTTTATGATATTTACTACATTGATTGTAACAGTAAAATATATTCAAAAAATTGTTTTGCATTATGTCAATCAAATTATTTTCTTTAAAAAAACATAGTTTACATTGTTTTTATGATATGACACAAAATAAAATTTTTATTACAACTCACTGAAAAATTTTTCAACGGTTAAAAATAGATTAAAAACTAGGTACACAGCAGATATTTATTATTATGAAAAATTAAATTGTACAACTAAATCATAAAGATGAATAAGGAAAATTCTGGTAGTATTATATGAAAAAAAATATTCATATTGTTGTCTCACTTCAAAAAAACTGTACAATAAATAAAAAGTTGACGTTTATATTATTAAAAAGTACAAACAATACTGTATGTTGTGGAAAATTTCTACATTTTATGACAAAAAATGTGAAGCGTTCATAAACGTATGCTTATGTTCGGTTATATTGCATATGACTTATTGAGGAAAATATGGAAGTCATACTACAAGGCTAACATTTTCTCTGGTAGTATATTATTATTAATATTAATATAAATATTATAAACCATATTAATATTAATATTAAGGCCGTAGTCATTTTCCTCCAAAAACTAGATACTGTTTTCTCTATTGTCCATTTTCCTCCAAAAAAAAAAAAAAGGTTGGTTTCCATTTTCATCCACATTATTTTTACTAAAATTATGTCTATTATCCTCCAATATTTTAGCTAGTGTTGTAGGATCAAATTTTGCGCGTATCTGTTGATTAAATTCTGGTCTTGTTCTTATCGGCTAGGTAAAAACGCTAGTTCAAGTGTCCGACAGTACTCGCAGTTTATAACAGTTAATAACTTAATATTGTAACTTTGATTACGATTAATAAAGATACGTAAATATAACATATGGGTTTATGCGTATATATATATATATATATATATATATATATATATATATATATACATATACGTATATATACTTATATTGTTATAATGTGTATCATAATTTATCATTGATTATTATGATTACACTTATTGAGTGAAACAGACACATAAACATACGATATATTCATATCAATAAGACTATATTTTTAGTAGCTTACTGTACGTCAAATAGTGTCTATAGTGTGTTTTATAGTTTTTGTGAATCTATCAAATTTTAATTTTTAACTTGTCTTAAAAAACGACGTTTATTGAAAGGTCACGAGGAAATCCTTTGATAATTCGAATAGATACAAATATTTTTTAGCGTATAAGTTAAAATCAGAATCGGGATTATCACGTTGGCGATGTTGTTTAACTACTTGTCAAGCAGTTATATACATAAATAAAACTGAAGAAATAGTAGCCGATGAATTACACAACAATTTACATAATAATTTGCCACCACCAAAAAAAATAAATCGACAAATAGTGAAAAATGCATGTAAGCAAAAAGCAATTGACGATTATTTTCATGGCCAAAAAAAGTAATACTTAAGGAATTAGAACAAAGTTCTGTAGACTATTAAAATTTTGATGATACCAATAAATTTTTGAATATTTTATTATTTTATTTTTTGAGGGAAAATAGAAAATGGAGGAAAACGGTATCTCGTCTTTGGAGGAAAATGGACCCACCAAATATTATCATGATCATTATAAATAAATAAGTATATAAAAAATGAAACAGAAAATCTTCAAAATGCAATTTGTAATCTTAAAATATACAGTATACAGCACATTTGACAAACATATTTAGTTAAGGCAATTGTACCCGTTGCATCAAATAAATATTATTGTAAAGCCACTTTATAATTAATACAAACTAGTATAATTTTAGCTGTTAAGTAAAATTATGTGCAACATGAGTTTTTGTCTGTATGAAATTTTCATACGTTCTTAAATTACAAATTAATTTCAAATATATCAATTTTACAAGTAAAATCTGTATTTTCAAGATACATACCTAATTATAACCAATTATATATATAGTATATGCATTCCGGTAAGTTATTGTAAGATGACTTAAAAATATACTACTTTGAAGTGAATGTAAGTTGTTTCTATTTCCATGAGAAGGGAGTATTCTACTACTAACTTTCCGTTTGTCGAAGAAACTTAAACAACTATTACCACTACCATTACACATTTGTTTACAAACATACGTTCAAAGATATCTGGGTAGAACAGATATATTATGCAGAAACATAATATGTTAGAAAATTAAAGAGGCTTTTGCTCGTTAAAAATTCTTTGTGGTATATATATTTTTTTTTTAATTAAATAGATTCATTAAGACTATACAATATGAAGACGTTTTAAGAACAATGGATTGCAAAATAATATTAAAAATAATAACATAAATATTATTTATTAGTAGGGCTCGGATTTTAAAGCAAATTCTTCTTTTTATATATTTAAGATAGAAATCTAATTTTTATACATAAATTCGTTTCACGTTAATTTGATTCGAAATAAAGGAATTTATTTTTGCTTTTTTTTTTGTATAAATGCTTTTTTTGCTTTTTTATTGCTTTTGTCAGTTATTCTAGCTGTGGAATTTTTATTTATTTGTTATGCTTTAGTCATGAAAAAAATGTTTATATAATTTATAAGAAATGTGAAAACCCGCAATAATAATTATAAAATTAATATAAATATAGATATTATATTTTATCCATCGCCGGAACGTGATCGTACCACTAGTGTAGAACGAGCTTAAACGTATAGATTATCGATCTACAGACAGCTTAGAAGTCGATAGCTTATCGGCTATTGCATATAACCTGTAGAAACTACTTTCAGTACTCACTAATCGTATAACATCGATATCGAAGTATGCACCGATTACTTCGTTGGATATAGAGCGGTAATTTTTTATGTATAAAAACGTCCTGTCAGACAAAAAAATCAGTTTCACTTCTGAAAAACTTGCCAAATACATGGTAGTAAATTATTTTTTTAATTTAAATTAATTTTTCATTTTTGTATTTAGTTTTATAAAATTATAACTAATTTATGTTAATTTTTTGTCATGCTTTTTTTAAAAATAAATATGCTTCATTTTTGCTTTTTTGTTATTTATTATGCTTTAAAATCCGAGCCCTATTTATTAGGGTAATTGACTGTTAAATATAAAATTATCTACACCATGATTGAAAAATCCTTTAATTATAAACACACAACTCATTTAAATTATTGTAAATTGTTAACATGCTGTTACGGACATACATAGATGTAGGTCCTTACGACTTTTACTACATATGAGGGACCACATAAATCATAAATAATAGAAATCGGAAATGATTATAAATAATATAATTTTCATATGAATAGAAAAAAATTATTAATTAAAATCAGAAGGTAACACAAACACATATTATATATGAACTGTATACTGCCCTGCTACTGCAAAAAGCAGTAACTATAAAATTATCAAAAATGAGGTTTTGATGTCACATTGTTAATGAGATTATTCTGAGTATAATTTTATTATGGTTAAATATACAAAAATCGACATATAGTGGCTTAAAATTCAACTAAAAAAGTCGTAACTACAATACATTTACAAAAATCGTACTTTTCCTTGAGTAAAACGCAATAATTAACAATTCCTGCAATTAAAAGCAGTATATGCATTGTAGTTACTGCGTTTACCGTTAGGATTAAAATACTTACTGCGTTTTCTTCTAGTAATACAACATTATTATTATTATTTGTCGTGCAATTGTCGTAACTTGTTTTTGTCTAACTAATTATTATCTTTATCTAATGATAACTTGGCATAATATTACGAAAATAAAATAATTCATGTTTCATTATTATTTTTTAATAAACTCATATTTATTTTAATTGATTACTGTTGTAGTTACTGCATTTTCTACTAGCAATGTTTTATGACATTAATTGTATTGTATTATTTTCATTGCACCACTTTATAATATAATGTGAGTAATGATAAAGAGAAACGCAGTAACTGTTATATTATGTGAAAATTGTCAAAAATAATTTAATACAAAACTAATAGCATTTTTGAATTTCTAGCATAAATTTCCATCTATTTCAGTCAAAAGTTGTACTTAAAGTTTTCAATTGAATAAAAAAATTATAAAAACACAAAAGTTCAATTTCCCAAAAATGTGAATTTTGTAGTTACTGCTTTTCGCAGTAGCAGGGCTACATTCCAAAGTGTAATATTAAAAAAACAATTAAAAAGAAGCACGACAAAATATGGAAGATGTGCAAATAGTAATATTACCGAGGTCACTAAAGTAATATATCTTACATTTATAATAATCAGGAACAATTTTTACATAGTGCAGCATGATTGATTCCCACAAGACCTGAGTATATAAGGGGGTTGCTAATAGACTAATATTCAGGTGTGTTTTAGTCCGATCTTAGCAAGCACCTTCACGTCAGTTTAATTGTCAATTTAATTAAATATTTGTACTTAGAAATAATTTTAGTTAATAAATGTTTTTGGACTTAGAATAATTTGTCAATAAATAGTTAATATTTAAAGTCTAGTAATTATTTAATAAACCTATCATCTTGCATCCACTTTTCAACGGTTGAACTGACGGCACGCAACAATGCTTAATTTCTTGAAAATAACTAAAATATTTTAGAATCAAATTATTTCTTACAACTTCCTATTCTACTGAAGTATCATTTATTTTCCTTGTATTAACTTATTATATGTATAAGTGAAAATTATAAAATATTTTTATTTTATGGTTAATTATAAATTAAATTTTTTTTTTTAATTTGCGCGAAAAATTAATGTTCAAACACTTAGTTTAAGTTCATTGACGTGTTTTATCATAAGGGCAAAATATCAATCAAGGTATACATAATTAATTATATTTAGCTCCCATTATTACTCTATACGTCTAAACCTTATTTTAATCATGGTGGAAATTTATTATTTTCCATCCATGTGTATATAACATGACTAATCATTGATTAGTATTTTAAATATATTATATTAATTAGGATAACAATTTATACGTATTCAATTGTGATGCAGGGACAATTATTTTTGGTGTAACGTTCGTACGGGTTATTGCATACCACTTATTTAAGAAATTTGAGGTTTATATTTATTAGAATTGCATAAATGTTAATTAGATAAGAACCATAATATATATATTAAAACAAATCTCGGTAAGATTTTTCGAAAAAAATTTCAGTTTTTATTTCATATTAGAAACTTTTTGAGGTACAAGCTAGAATCTCTGGGAACAAGTTTTGATGAAAAAACTTTCGATCGCAAAATGCAGTAAAACAATGATGACAATTACTTAAAATTTCCCCGGGCAAACGTTTATGAGTATTTAACGAGAAAAATGTAGAAAAAGTAGACGAATGGCATACAACTCCTTTGCCAAATATTCTCTGGTAATGTTGTTAAATACCGTTACAATGGTACTCATTCCCGGAAGCGATATAAGGATGTGCACATCTGTCAGCAGGCTGTTTTCTGTCCCATGTGCGCTAATGGTTGGTTTGATTTGAAAAATATCGATGAGATAACAATAATAATAAAAATCATAATAATAATAATAATAATAATAATAATAATAAGAAAAATAATAGTAATAATAGCAATCGTAGCAGCACAATATGATGAATACAAATTATGAATAAAACACACCGACATTTTCGTGAGGCCATTGTGACTCAATTGCGATTCAAATGAAAATCATTGAAATCGGTAAATAATTATAATGTAAAGGCTGACACTTAACACTGCCGTGCTATTTCAAATTAATCCGTCCGTGTTATTGGTATTTCAGTCATTAACCGACCCAGCATCCGCTCTAGCAAAGATCAAATATTTCACGAGAGATTTCCACAATGGACAATTCGACTGAAGTCTAAAACAAAAAATTACTACTGAGAGACGACACGCGTTTTCGAAAATTTCACATGTATTATAATATAATACATATATTATATGTTATATTTAGGAACCTCAAATGGAGGTTTTCCACTGAACAATAATTATTTTTATTCGTCAAGGTCGTTTATTAACAAATGGCAGGTATGAAGATATGAACAGAACGTAAATTAAATATTATTTGCATATTCCCAGAAGGATGTCAGTTTTAAAAAAGATTCTTTTTTTGATAGCCATGTATACTAAGAAATTTGAACGATTTTATTATTTTCTTCTACCAATTATATGACTTATATGATTTACGATTATTATATAATTTTTTCTCGACAAATCTAAATTTAATAGACTATTTAATTTATAGAAATATAGAACCCATAATAGTTTAATAATTATTTTATTTAGATTCACTGCTTGCTCGTTTTAGTTGTATAATCAAATTTTATAACAACAATTTTATCACACCATTATTATTTAAATTATCATCGTATTTAACACCACTTTGTGTATTTAAATAAAAACTCAATGGTATTAATTTTATTTTATAAAATTTAAATTTTTATCTAGATACTACATAATACCATTCTGAATAAAGAATAATTAGTATAATTATTTTTTTATAGAAATAAAGTTATTGTAATGTGTTGCAGTAAGAACATTTTAAACACTTTCTTGTTGTCAAAAAGTATCAATTATAATAGCAAACTTATGTTAAACAAATGTATTATTATGCCATTATTGTATAAGTATGTGTGTAAATATGATATGTTGATGAATTAATTAATTATATTATCATATCCTAGACTAGAAAAAGAGAGGACGAAAGAAAGAGTGAGAGAGAGAGAGAGAGAGAGAGAGTGAGAGATAATGAGAAAGAAAAGCAAACTAAAAACTTTATTTACAATTTCCGAGAAGTTATTTAAGTAATCATGTTGAAATTAAAATAATGTGCTTCTAGGGAATCTCGGAATCGCAACTATATTCGAGAACTTATCGCGTTTTGCATTTCATTCACCCGTTCGCTTGTTTGCCACGTAATATTCGTAGTTTGTCCGTCCTGCATACTGATGTGTACAGGCAAGGGGGATGATGTATTATACTATGCTACATCGTTTCTAAGCAGTGGCGCCCAGACAGGTTATCAAGAGGTGCAATTGCATGTGCTCTCGTTGGGGTGGGTGTATGGGTGGGTAAGTGGGTATATAATTGGATAACTTGGATACCAAACATTATGGATTATGGAAAGCAAATAACATTATTATTAAAACAAAAATATTATACCTATACAGCACTGAGTGTAGACATCTTAATTTTAATTAATTATAATAAATCTTAATTTCTTAAATTTATAGTTATTTTAAGAGTTAATTACAGTTACAGACAACAATTTAAACGAACGTTTTAAAAAAAAAAAAAAAATTGGTGGGAGGGTGGGTTACATTTTTTGTTGTATGTGTTTTCAAAATACTGTGCGCCACTGTTTCTAAGTTATTAATCAAGACCAAATTACTGGAACTGCAGTACCCAGCTTCATAGTCGTAATAGTCGTCGTCTTCGTCTTCATAACTTATAGTTACCACCCGTGTGACATACTGACGCGGCACACTGGTGACGGTTTTGTGTGCACGGGTCGCAGGTGCGGTGGACACAGTTAAATATTATAATAATAATAATAAAAAAAAATGAAAAATGATGGTCACAAAATATATTGACTTTAACAAAAAGACATAGAAAAAAATGAGACGTTGAGGTGACGAGGTATGTCTTGCTGCACGATCTCGGAAAAACAGCATGGTTCAGATCGTGGTACCTGCGGACGTTGTCGCGACCGCGCGCGTCCCCTGTCTGGTGAATGATGGGGAGACGGGGTGTCGCTGCGACGTTGCGTACCGCGAACTGGTGGTTGATGAGAGAGATAAGGACACGGTCGGCGACAGCCGTTTTGGTAACGGCTGCCGCACGGGTCCGCGTCAATACGTCATTTTGTAATAATGTAAAGAAAATAAAAGGAGAAAAAGAAAGAGAGAGAGAGAAAGAGAGAGAGAGTGAGATGAGGAAACTGTGGTTTTCTATATATTATATACTGACTTCCTTCTTATCGTAAGGTTTTCTAGACCGGATATTCGGACACTGGAATTATTTCACTGTCCTGCAAACTCTGTATGTGGTACACCAGATCTATGCAAAGCGTTTGCGTGTATGTGAGCATGTTTATATACGAATGTAATTTTGTTTTAATTCGTTAAACATTTAAAATTAGTTTTGTCGACAAGGACATTGCTTTATTGTACCAATTTCGTCATTGGGGGGTTATATGTAATAAATTGTAATGAGTCTACACTAGGTGTTTTCATATTATACTATTAATATATGCTTGATTATATTTTATTTTAATGTCAATACACCTATAAAATAGTTTTTGATAATAGAAAAGGTTATTCTTAAAATTACTTAATGCTCTCTTGATAAAATTAGAATATTGTTATTTAAAATTGTCCATTTATTGTTGAACATTATTTACAGACTACAACTCTCTACTCTTTACCAACTCTAGGTTTAATTTTAGACAACGATTATTATTATTTTATGTTTAATGGTATAAGACAAAAGTTAAATTAAAAAATAAAAAATTGAAAAATTACGGACTTCACAATGAAATTTAATTTATATATTATTGACTCGAAGTACAAACTGTATAATATTATATTTACTTCGCTCATAACTATTTAAAACTAATATTTTTGTTACAGTTTTCTATTTTTGTTTTCCTATTTCAAAAATGAAATGATTTATAACGAGCGAAAATTAAAAAAAAAAAATTTGCTTAATTTTTAAAAAATTAAAAATGTCTGTATATTGTCATTATAAAATTATTTATGATTAAAAACAAAGTACACGGAAGAAGGAATTGTTATGGTTACTTAAATTTAGTTAAAGTTAAAATTTTTTTATTACAATCCATGTCCATTATGCTGTAAACATGCTTCTAAACGTAATATGACATCATCTTGAGTAGCTGTCTTTTTCTGTTAATTTATCAGTTTTGTGCATGTTTCGGTAATTTTCTGTTTTAAATGCTGGAGATTATTCGATGGGTTATTATAAACTACAGATTTTAGATATCTCAAAAAAAAAAAACCAAGAGGTGTTAATTCGGGTGAACGTGAATTCCAAGCTATCGGATTGAGGACCAGTTAATGGGGTACTGTATGTGGTACATATTCGTATTATATGTTTGGGTTGTTTCTCCTAATAGAGAGGTTCGGGCCTTAGTTGAATAATTTATACTAAGGCATAAATGAAACCAATATATTAGGAGATTTTTATTTTATTTTATACAATATAAAAATATAAATAAGTTTAAGTAAGGGCGATTATTGAACCCAAACGTGAAGTATGAAAATTAAATTATTTAAATTTTATGGAAATGTATTTGAGTAAATATTATGTTAAAATTTTTGAAAAGTATTCACTCATTCAAAATAATGTTTTACCTATATATTTGAATATGTTTTTTCCAAGTAAAATTAAAGTCATATTTGCTAAATAAGTTTCAATAATAAATTCAATAATAATGAAACAATAATGTTTTACTATATTTAATTCATATCATATTTGTCAATAAAATTACAAATGTACGGAATCCTACGAATTTATTCTACTTCAATCATATTATTTTTTGCTTATAGAATACTAGTAATATAGTTTGAAGAAAAAAAGTAGATAATTTAATTTATAAAAAAAAATACATTGAGTATTTATTTTTACATTAGACATTTATTTAAAGATAATTTACTGTTACGGTAGGTAATTAATGTAAAAATTATGTTTAAAGTTTTAAATACATTTAATAACGAATATTTACTTAATGACATAAAATTTAAATTATCAACTATCTATAAATTACGACCTATTATTAAGAACTAATTTTATTTGAATAAATATGCATAATAATAAATCATTTATGGATTATAAATCTCAGTTTGATGATCAAATATTTGGTCATATACTTAGACTATATTTACTTAATATGTATTGCACGTATAGCTAGGTTTTAAAGTTAAATTGGTTTTATAAAACATTTAAATTAGTCAATTTTTAGAAAATCAAATAATTTTATAATTCATTTGAATTATTAACAATAGGTGTTTATTTTATAATTAGAAATTCAATATTTAATTTTATGTACTAAATTTAATATATAAATTCGCAATGCACTTTTCCTATACTGTTGAATAAATTATATTTTTGTTATTAAAATTAATTTTTGACCTTTGTATAAATATATATTATAGAAACATTTTTTTATGTTTTGTACTACCTTTCAAAGATACATCAAAAAAGAGAAAAATAAGAAAAAGTTCTTCGTTATATTTAAAAGTTATCAAAAAAAAAGTTTATTTTTAAAATTAAAACTATAGATACGAAGATAGAAGTCACGTAACGTAGTAAAAACAGTAACGTAGTATAACAGTTTTAGCAGTTTATTGTTTTTAAACGAATTGACTGTTAATTACATGGTTTGGGAAATCTAATTTCTATTCTAGAAAAAAATCATAAATAATTCTCGATTGACTGAATAATGAACGTCGTAAAATCAATTAGTTGATTTTATTTGTAAATAAAAAATCATTAATTATAATAATTCATAAGGAATGAAAACATTTTGTTGTTAAATTTACGAAATGTTAAAATAAAGACATGGTAAACCGTTTAACTAATAAATAATTATTTTAACAATTGAAATTGTATTTTGTAAATTACGTCTTCCGTGATATATGATATTATTATATCCTTATATCACAATGGTTTAATGTTTCTACAGTAAGTTTTCATTTTATTAATATCCAAGTGAATCATGTGCAGTCACCAATATTTCTTAATTTATCATACAAACATTTAAAAGATTAATTAATATAAATAAATGCACGAGAGTTTTGTTTTATTTTTTTTTTTTTTTTTTTGCTTCAAAATATATTACCTAGATGTATTTGGACCAATGAAGATTAACTACAATATTAATGATTTTAAAGAATAAGTCATAATGAAAATCATGGTTGTATTTTCGTTTAGATAATGATTGTTTCTTAATAATACCTACTAAGAAATATATAGTATTAAATATATAATTAATAAATAATATATATTTAATATATTTAATAATTAATAATATAAAATATATATAGAAATAATAATATTAATATTACTAAATATTATCAGGAAATATTTTCTTTTTTTATCCTGTATTTACACTACAGCAGTTGTACCTAAACGAGTTATTGACAAATTATTGTTCAAGATATGGAAAGAAATATCTAAATTATCTAAATTATCTAGTGTTGAAATCACAGGGTTTAGAACATAAAAATATAATGTCGAAAAAAATGTTTTATGTTCGCTGTTTTTGCCGTTGCGACGTTAATGGATTTCAACAACAACCGGAGTGTTAAGAGATACTTAGTCACGATACAGTCGATTAAACAATCGAGCCTCCAAGACTTTTGCGTTCTTTTCATGCGTAGTGTTTATAACTGCAAGCCAGTTTCGTTGTACTCATATTACTAACTCTTTCGAGTATGTTTACACACTTAAATCACGTACGGTTTCTTTTTAAACTTAAACTTACCGTAAAATATTCAGCACACCAATTATTTCTTAAACTGATTACAGAGAAATATTGGTTTGTTGAGTATTAAACTTCGCTTAATTATTATTGTTATTAATAATTGTTGTGATTTGAAATATTATATCATATTTTTACAGTTTGGTAATAACATTTTGAAATCTTAGATACGGCTTGTTATTTAATTGAAATTTATAATTTTATTTATTATCCATCAATCATCGATGTAACTGAAAAATGTCGATATCATTTTATTTCACAATAATTAAAAAAAAAAAAAGAAAACACATTTTGTATAATATATAATGCAATTGAATACTAGCAATAATTATTTGCATTCAAAATGTTTATATTATATCAAAAAACTAAATGTAAAGAGGGTAAATCCTTTATAAAATTGTTACAACTTATTAAAAAAAAAAAATGGCATAGTGGTTATGTTTATCATTTTTATATTATTATTATTATTTTACTTTTTTATTGCAGTAAATAGAAATATTAGTTGGTGCGTTGTATTTTATGAAATTTATAAATGCTTGAATTTTATATTGATCGAAAGCACCTAATTTTTCTTAGTTATTTGTCAATAGTGTAAGCTTGTTATGTTAATATTAATTATATCTCTACAGTATAAAAGCAATTTAATAAACGGCTTTAAAACCGTAGAATTAATTGATTTATGTTCTAATTAACGACATTAGCCCAATGGATCTTAATTTGTTTTTCAGTTCAACAGTCTTTTGCTATAATTTATTGTAAACATAATTCATATAGAATTAAAAGAAGACAACATTAAAAACCCTTTTTATTTATATCTTTAACGCAATAGTTATATTTATATGGATATTGTGTGTAGTAAATTATAATTAAACGGCTCAAATGTATACGAACATATATTATTATTATAATATAATGCGTAGGTAATTCATAATTTTTCATAAAAATCTAAATTATCGTAATGATTATTTTCCTTTTTCAATTCCAGAACCTTAAAAAAAAACCTACCCGAATAGAGCGTAAGATTAAATTTATTTCAAAATCATCGTGTTCTATAGAATTTTAATTTCTTCTATTTTTCGAATGCTTTTAATCGACAACGACGATGGCACTTTTTTTTTAAACATTTAAAATACAAATCTATCTGCGCATTTCACTATTGTTTTCGTTTTTTTTAACAGCCTTTAAGTCGAAATCACATTTTAAATAAGCCATCAAGAATATAAATACAGTGTATACATATATGTCTACATCGCAGAAACAAACAACATGCCTATACACAGTAGTACATTAAAAGCATATGGGTTTTTATATTTTTTTGAGACTTTTTGTCTCAAAAGTGTATATGATAATAATAATAATTATAACCTACTTATTATAATAAATGTATTGCATTTATTTGGCACCTCACGTTAGTTAAATAGTTTTCTACTTATTTTGAATTTCAATGTATTTACCTACTCAGTAAATCTGTGAGTGAATTGTTTTTGAGCAGAATTATATTTATGTATATGAATCCATAACGATATACGTGTCGAGTTCGTTCATGGTAATAATGCGCATTTATTAACTGTAAACTGTTATTGCAATAGGTCCGACCTTTATAAAAACATTTGTACCGCAAATATGAATAGTATATTTCATTGTATCAACATTCAATAGCTTATTTATTCAGCGAAAATTGTTTAATGGAGTTCCTACAAGAAAATATAATATTTAAATTGGATTAAATAGAAATAAGAAAATATTTACACTGTTTTATGTATAAAACTACTTGAGCGCAATGTGTCTTTGAATTTAAGTCTGTTATTTGATTGTGTTTGTATCTTATTGTAGTATAATGGTATACAAAATCTACGAACTATGATGCTAAAATACGACTATTGAAATATGAGACTTTTTCACACACTAAAAACTTCCCAGCATAGGTTCATATCAAACCGTTATAGCAATTAGTTTTATTAAGCCAGAAACCAATGAAATGTAATAGGAACGTTTTGACCAAAATATCAGAATAATATAACGAAAGGGCACACGATTTGATATATATTAATAACTATAATATTCTTTTAAGGAAATTGATTAACGATCATAATATATTTTATACAACATAGATTATTTTGAAGACTAAACGTTGTGGAATTATAGAATTTTTATTATATTTGTTATTTTGAGTAGTGAATATGGTTTATTTTTAAATAGTTATCTGGACAGTGAGATAAAAATCGTGGAGAATTTATTAAAGTAACCGAGAGAAGACGGTGGACTAAAAAGTCACAAAAAATAAATAAATTAAAAACACTTCTTTGAATAAGTTATGCGTTTAAAAATATTCAAAACTAGAGTGTATAAAATGTAATAAAATAAACTTAGTGAGTACCGAATAGTTATTATGAAAAAAATGTATGACTATGACTGTAAAAATTCAGAGAAGTCCATAAAATTATTTAAATGTGAAACAAACATTTACGATTTAATTAAAAAAAAAAATTAACATGCTTAATTTTATAGTACCTTCGAAATAATTAAACACTTTAGTTCACGGAGCTTTGAAGATATTTTGAGATATAGGTCTGGAAGTATCGAGAGTATTTATAGATATAAATCTTTATATTCGACAGTACGGCACATCATATGTTAATATGAAAATAAGTAAATACCTGAACTAACTCGGCGATCATAAATAAATCGGTCAAAATTAACAAAAAAAGTTTGGTTTATTGGTTTGATACGTTTGGAAGATTTTAATTGACACACAGAAAAGATATCGTCAAATAATTGTTTTAAATTTCAAAAAAGACTGATGTGCAGCTCAAGTAAATATTATCATTAATCATTTTTTATTGTTTTGAAAAGGTATACAAAAGTATGATATTGGTATGATAAATCTATAAATCAGTATATTTTATAAGAGTATAATAAGAAATTGAATAGGTAGGATCTTACATCTATTTTTAGCTCAATAAAAAGTAATAGTGGAATTTAAGTTTTATTTTTTAGGTTAGTTTAAGTGCCCATAGAATTTAGATATAAAATGTTCAAAAAGTTCGAACTTCGTGTAATATAAAAGTTTTCTTACTTATGTAGTAAAAAATCAAAATAGAATTATAATATCAACAAAAAAATAAAAAAATAAAAAAAACGTGAGAAATAATTTTTAATTTTCAAAATTTTATAACCGAAAAATCATAACAAGGTATTTTTTACAATTGGAGATCATAAAAATAATATTTGTCATTACTTCTAAGTGTTCTTTTTTTAAATAAGTATATTCGATTATGTAATAAGTTACCAAAGAATGCAATGAAAGTTATTATAGTTAAAGGAGTTCACTCTAAAATATTCATTCAAAAACAGTTATAATTTCCTAATTTATTAAATAGGTATAAATTAAAATTTATAAATACTAAAATTATGATCTCAATAATCACTAATTATTCATTTCTTATAAACAGTAATTTATTATAATAAACGATGTATCTAGTCATCTAACATTTCTTACTGAACATTTTACTGAAAATAATGTATGCCACTACATTTTAAATATATTTAAAATACGTTTTAATAAATTAAAAATGTATGTTTTTCATCAACGAACCGATACGGATAAAATTCGTAAATTTTCTATCAAAATAAAGGTACAAATGTGTAATTCATATATCCTTTAATTATAATATTAATATTTAATTAATTTTTTGTCTGATTTAATAATATAAATAATACGCATTTTTAAATTTATTGACGGGTTTTATTTAATTTATTTAGTTGTTTACTATAGCTTTCGTATAACACTATATCAACGTAAATTATGTTTAAGTGTCTATAACGAATAGGTTTTAATTTTTCATTATTGACTAGCATTTTTGTATATCTTTACTCACAACTGTAAAAATAGCTGGATAGTTGAAATTACGATTGTAAAAGAACATTTGTGAAGACAGATATCGATATTAATATTAACATGGATAAAATAAGTACAGTTACTGAAGATATTATATATCCCACCCGGCGTTGCCCGGGAAAAAGTCACCTCAGGTAAAAACCGGTATTTTTTCGACTTCGTATTGCCTCATTCGATAAATAAAAAAGCTAAACTTTTGTATAAAATAACTTAAAACAAACAAATAGAATCCGTAATTTTTTTTAAAAAAATGCTCGGTATGAATGATGTTTTATTTATTATACATGATTTTGCTTAAAAATAGTCACGTCACAACGATAAGGTTTCAATTGATATTAATAGGCACACACAATTAAGATATAGTCTGTTAATCAATTTAAAGCTTTCTGATAAACTATATTTTTTGTTTTGTTTTATGGTGCGTAAATAAATAAAGATGACGGTTTTCCGACGCGCGAACACGCGACGTATAATTGTCCATGCGAGAAACAGAGAAACTCTAAGTTAATTCCGCAAACTTCCAACGATTGCGATTTATTTATGGTCATCGCAAAGGCCAGACGTACGGGAAATTGTAGACCTTTAAAATCGAATGGTAAATCTGTTGGAGTCATCGGTATACGCGGGATCAAGACATCTTCTCCTTTGTATTTTCCCTTTATGATTGTTGCCTCAATGACGTTATTCATTAGCTTTTTCACAGCCAGTCTTGTTCCATTGCACAGTCGAGGTTGATTAATGCTATGCAGCATGATGACAACTGATCCTTCTTTTAACAGCAAATTGTGTGGTGGTAATCCAGGCAATTCCAGCGAATTTAAAAACTCCGTGGGATAGTTGATTACGTCATCCTGGTTCATAATGGTGTCGACTGATTTGTAGGAAACCAACTGTCCCGGTAAAAAATTCTGAATGGTTGCATTGAGAGCATCGACATTTTTATTTTTTGCCACCAATATTGCTCGTTTACGCGGCCAATTATGGTTATTGAACTGTTGTGCTATATCTAGGAAAACATGCTGAATAAGCTCTTCTTTAGAGTCTGTGATGTGCCAGAAATCAATGGGTAATGTGATTAATCCGATCGAAGTGTCCACTGCGACTTTATTATTACCAATGTTTAACAACTGTTTCAAAAACACATTTGCAGTTTCATTTTGTTGCAAAAATACTCGTATGGTAGTTGTTAATTGGAGTGTCTTAACGTACCGCCAAAAATTCGATAATTTCAGGCATGCGTTTAGTTCATCAGTAACAGTTGATTAGGGAATGACTGGAAGAGTCTGACGAAAATCACCTGATAACAGAATCATGGTCCCACCAAAAATATTTTGGTTGTCACGAAGATCTTTCAACGTTCGGTCCAGGGCCTCCAATGACCTCTTATGGGTCATTTATTGTACATTCATCCCAAATAATCAATTTGCATACTTGTAGGATCTTGGCCATTGCGCTATTTTTGGATATGTTGCAAATTGGTGTTTCGTTGATTTGCATGTTTAATGGTAATTTCAAGGCAGAATGTGCAGTTTGCCCGCCTTCTAGTGGAGTCGCAGCTATTTCAGATGAATCAACGCTAGAGCTACATTACTTTGCGATCTGATCCTCGCCAAAAGCAATGAAATTAAGAACGTTTTTCCTGTTCCTCGGGGAGCATCAATAAAATAAATTCCACCAGATCCACTGTTCACATCTTTTATCAAAGTGTCGTACGCAATTCTTTGTTGTGGATTTAATTGTGGAACATTTGTACAAACAGTTTCGGCCAATGATCCAGTGTCGTACTGTTGTTCTCTTCGCAACTCGTGGTTTAATGCATCGTGCATATAACGATTGGGTGCCGTCATTCCTAAACATGACAATGCTTTATTTGCCATCAATAAACACATATCAATTTCATTATTTCGTGCTTGCTGTTGTTGTGCACGAATTCTAAGCCTATATATTTCATTGTCACTGACTAAAGCAATATGACTATTTTCTTGATCTGTCTGGTCATCAGTGCGGTTAGCACGTGAGGTAGCTCATCGCATATTTGATTGACTGCGAGGACCTAAGTCAGGTCGTCTTCTTTTCGGCATCGTAAATTGTAATTAATGAAAGTGTGAAAAATTCATGCGCACATACACGGAGAGAACAAAACACGACCGTGGAGAGTACCGTACTGAGTAAGTGTGTGCAGTGTTGAGTAGTTATATAGATAAATTTTTCATACGAATGCAAAGGACTATTTTTGGTGAATTGTGTGTAATAAATGATTGCGGAAATAAGATTACATAGAGAAATAAAACTATGATTGTTTATGATATATGTTGTTGTCTCCATGGCGGTGTAAAGTTGAATAGTATATGCGTGAGGTAATCGCGATTGATCCCTTGGTAACTATTATTATTTAGGTTTTATAATTATTTTAGGTTTCCTAACCTTTTAAACCTTCTCTGGACTTCCACAAATAATTTAAGACTAAAATGAGCTAGATCGGTTCAGCCGTTCTCGAGTTTTAGCGAGACTTACAAACAGCATTAGATTTTTATTTATATAGAAGATAGAAGATAGAAGATTGATATATTATATATACATAAGACTATCGAAGAGAATTTGTATCAAATTACTTCGAAGCATTGGTGACCAAGCCAAATTCATCGGCGTTACGTCAATTCTTCAATGAAAAGTCAATTTATGTATTTGCGCAGCACGGACGAGACATGAAATGCACGGCTTATATCTCATTGGATGGTTCGTGAAATGAATGGAATACAGCAAATGTACGGTAATGATTTGCTCAGTGGACACTACAGTCAGAGCACACTTGACGGAGTTAATGGTCTTGTCGGTTTGCGAACTCTTAAGCCCAGGGAACAATGTTCCATTATGTTTTGTCCAGATGTTTGTAACTAAACGTGTTCCTAGGACCAGAACAGATTTCCAGATTATCAAGACATAGACTAAGTTCGAAAATGAAATCAAGGATGATTTACTTCCGAAAGCCGTTTCCATACCAATTATAGCTTGTAAAAATGTATTATTAAAAAAATTAAAGGCTTCCAATTATATTTTGTGGTTATCCCCTAAAGAAAGACGTACCGCAGTTGATGACGAATTGAATGAATCGAATTCAAAACTACTTGACAAATCCAACAAAACTATGAAATCGGAAAGGTTTATCGATAAGGAAATCGCAGGAAAGTTTCAGGTTATAAGCAAGACAACGGATTGTGATGGAAAATTAAAAATGTCTGGTAAACAATTGATGGTATGATCGAGTAATGCAAGTTTACTAGTGGTGCGGAAATCTGACAATGAAAAACTCAGTACAATTAATGATAAATTAAACAATTGTCATCAAATCACTCGAAGTATCGAAATAATTTCGAAGAAGCTCTCATATCTCACGAAAAATCTATTAGTCAAGATAAAAAATACTGTGAATAATGAAAAAAAAAGCTACGATTTAGACCTCCTAAAAATATATTAAAATATTTGTAAATGTATGAAACCGTTAACTCAATATACCTTATTACTGTTTTGTACTAGTTAAACAAAATATATTTGGAAAACGGACGGCAAAAAAATTAATGTCTCAGTCAAGAAACAAAAAAGCAAAAATGTACAATCCACCATATATAAACTACCCGCTAGCTTAAATAAAAAAGACTTTTATATCTTACAACCGTTTCGGTTTTCTAATAGTTGACAATGAAACCGATTCTGTCTCGATTATTTTAGATAATCAAGATGATCTTACAAATCTTGAGTACATTTACCAACTGATTTAAAGCTTCACTAATACATAAAAATCTAGTCACTAACTCTTCTTCAATTTAAAATAAAAATAAATGCATCTCATTATTATTATCATTTTTTTTTTTTAGCACCAAGATATCAGTGGTAGATCAAAAATATCCTAATGTACAAGAACTTCTGAAAGTAACAAATAACTCGGTTGTAAACCAAAACTGAAAAGAGCAGTCAGTTTACAAGAAGAAATTGATGAAGAGCAGTAAGCCGTCGACAATGACATCGAAAAATCATGAAGTTGTTCTCACATCTGTCGAATCGTTAGCAAAACGGGAAAAACCGATCATGAAGAAAGCCTCATTGAAAATGCCTACTATTGTAGACGAAGATTGAAGGATATTGTAGAAACCTGTATTATATTTTTTTATAATGATTATTACCCTTTTTTTTTTGTATAATTGTTGTAATGATGTGCATCATTTGACTGTTAAAGACGGCACAAATATTTTATTATGTATGCAATCTATATGTACGTTATTTTTAAACCCTTTCAAATAAATAACGGTACCTTCGATACCCGCACGAACGACACGGGTCGAACAATAGTAGTATTGACATCCCTACATTAAAAGGACAGGCCCAAGGTCCATGCCGCCACATGTGCCTATATAACAGGGACACACACACACACTCTACACACAGAGCTCTTGATCTTAGGTCGTCAGTGCATGCGCACCGATTATAAGATCAACGACGAGCGATTTATGTATTTATACATGCGATTTGTTTTAACTCATTTAAGTTTAACTTAAATAAAAAAATATTGAATTATTTTAATCTGTTCGACTTGCGTTCTTCGTACGAGTGTTGAAGAATATCCAGTTCTAGTGTTATTAAATTCTGCATTTGTTCTTTCTTTTTCAACCTCGCGTCGGCATCAGAAGTTTTACGGCGAACAAGTAAGTGCTGTTTTATCTAGTTTGGCAGACTGTACAATTGCGCTGATCGGCTCTTGAACCTTCTCAACCCCGAGAGCCCTCCTTTAAACAAGGAGGAAAGTAACAACCCGTTTATACCACATCCTCATCCCCCACTCATTCCACGAACCTCAGCATTCTATTTTATTTTTGTATTTTTGGGTTATTATATTATAATATATTATAATTTTCTTAAATAACATACAATAATCGCTCAAAAATAGCAATTGATATGATTTTAAAATATATGATATCTGTTATTGTTGAAGTGTAAAATAAATTTACTTTCTACATTTGTACTGTATTAAATATTTTTAAATAATTCAATAAACATTTTACATTTACATACGTGTCAGTAATGTTATTTCGCGTGTGTTATAAATGTATCATATAAAAATATATATTGTAAATTATGTGCATAAATATAATTTGGCTACTTAGAACTTAAGAAGTCTATATGAAATTTCTTACATTAAATTGTTGAAAACAGATTATAAATTATATTTCATTAGAATGACTCTTTCCGAGGACTAGGTAATATTAAAATGTATTTCACGTAGGAAGTCATAGATTTATGGTATAAACAAGTGTTTTTTAGGAATACATTTTATCTTCGTTTACTGTTGTTCGTCCTTCCGATAGTAACCAGTACATAGTTACAATTGTTGATATTAAAAATTAAATTATATTCATAAAGGCCAGTATTATGCTAATGCGTTAAGTGTGATGCGTTTTTGTTTTTATTTTATAAACTTTTATGACGACAAATTACTGAAAAAAGTATATGTCTGTAAAAGATAATTTAATAAAAAAATTTCTTATTTGCTTTTACAGGTATAAAGGTTATATAATTTTAAAATCCCTTTGAGTATATTACATGACTGTAATTACATGATGTTGACGTTATATTGATTTAACAAATAACATTAACACAGACAACTCATTTCCGGAAGGCATGATAAATGTTGAGAAGACTAATTTTCTGAACCGCAATGTCTTAATCGATTACATTTTTGGGGTTTCGTTATTTTAAAATTCAATTTTATTTTATTATTCTATTATAGTGTTCGGAACATAATGTTTGGTTTAAAAATCAGAAAATATGACTTTAAATTTTTTTAGTCACTTTATTTGGTTTTAAAATGTTCATTTTTTTTTTTATTTTTGTCCCATGTTTGCTTCAGTTATACGATTTTACATAAATTATGTCTAAATAATGTATTCTTTGCAATTAACATTTATATAAAGCTATCCAGTTAATTATCTTATTTGTCTGTTGACAAAATTAAGGAAACATTCTCTGTGCATCATGATGATAACAAATTGTTTCATTGAAGTAGAAATTATTGTGTTTTTTATTTTCTAGTTTGAGAGCTATACTTTTTATAAATAAATTTTATATACTTTTTCTTATACTTTTTATAAATAAAATTAAAATTTAAACGTTAACTGATTTTGCCACACTGAATTTAACAGTTGATCTTTATTAAAAATTTCAAAAGCATTTGTATGAATAGTACTAAGTGTGATCTATAAAATACTGGCAGATCACAATCAGTTACCATAGGGGTAATTCTGAGTTTGAAAATGATTTATAGTCAGTAAATTAATTAATCGATCCTACGTTTTATTTTTGGTAGTTATTTAATCTATACTCATTTTGTGCTGCACTATAAGCCATAGTAAATTAATTCTAAGTCCATTGTGCAGATTCCTTAATTTAAATCCCGCAATAAAGATTTATTTTAATTTTAAAACTCAAATTATATTTTTAATCCGTAAATGTATTTATTCCTAATTAATATAAAATATATAGTTTACATTTTAAAACCTATACTTTCAGTGAGAAATGTATTGTAGCTAAATCATGAAAATTACAGAAGAGACATTTTCTTGTTATAAATTCTTTATATGCAAACGGCAATACTGTTTAGATCAGAAAAAAAACAAAATTTTTATTCTAATAACATACGTATATATACTCGTATCTAAAATATAATAAAATATAATATAAAATCCAAATACCACAGAAAATTGATAACCAATGAGGGATTAGGTTAGGTTATGTTAGGTTAGGTCCCTTATATTTATAGCTCACATTAACGTTGAACTGTACAACTCTGTGAAGTCCATAAATACATATTCAAGTACGTAAATAAAGGAAGTGATTGAGCAGTGTTTTGTTTAGAAAACAAGCGAAATAATGTATCTAAGTATGAAACAGGACACTACATTAGCAGTTCTGACGTTGCTTGGAAATCTTATGTATCCATGAGAGATTTCCCCTGTAATATATCATTCTGTTTATTTCGAGAATGATCAATGAATTTACTTTACAACTGATAATGCCTTTTTTAAGCTTTATAAAGCGAAGTTTCAACTTATTTTATTTGGACAAATAACAATTTTAGACAAAGAAAGCAAGGAAAGGGTGCCTCTGTTATCCAGAAATTAATTAAGATCTTGATCGATTGGTAGAGTCTATACTGTACAACCTAACAATGCTGAATGCTATAGCATGTGACTTTTATTTTATGAAATACTTGCTTTAATAATCTCAAATTAATGTGTAAGAAACGGTTATTCCATCTTATTAATCAATCTGCCAAGCTCTTGGGTTATTGAAAGATGACGCTCATTGGGACCGAACTCTAGAAGAAGACACTATTTCTTTTTCCCCACAAAAAATCCATAAACTATTTGCTGTTTTGTTATTATCTTGCTAGTTAACTGATCTGTTAAAATGTTGGAAAAAGTATAAGGACAGTATGTTAAAATATGTAAAAAGACAATTGGTAAATTATTACCGAGAGATTGATATTGAAATTATTATGAACGTCGTTTACATCAAATGTTTAGTGCTGCTAGAAGTGGTTGTGTTTTCAATAGGTAACTACACTTTTCCGCAGTTTGGACTCCCTTTACCGTCTTATGATGTGGATTGATTGGATTGCATTATATTCATTGTCAATCGTGATTAACTGAGTTAATTGTCTTACGACGTAGTTATATAAATCTCTTCATCACAAGACATCAAATCTTAATCATGAACAGTCATGTTTTTTCGAAATTATAAAAAACATTGATTTAGATTCTAGACGGATTTTCTTTTTGGATGCTCCTGGTGGAATAGGAAAAACGTTTTATATGAAGCTGTTGTTTACTAGCGTAAGAATGCACATAAAAATTGCGATTTGTGTTGTAGCCTCCGGGATGGCAGCTATTTTATTGGATGGTGGAAAAATCACTCACTCTGCTTTTAAACTTTTCATTAATTTAAATTTTACTGAAACTCCTTAGTGCAACATTTCAAAGTAAAGTGATACAATACATGCACTTAAGAAATGCAAATTAATTGTTTGGGATAAAGCCACCATGACCCACAAGGAAATAATAGAAGCATTGAATATAAATTTCCAAGACATCTGGAGTAGTAAATATCTAAAATGGATGGGATGAAAGTCTTATTGGCTGAGGACTTCAGGCAAACACTACCTATGTCTGTCAGCCTGCCTTAAATCATCCTTCCTATGGTCTAAGATCTAAGTCAAATTCTTAAAAATCAACATGTGAGTGTACTTTAAAGGTAATTCGGAGGTAGAACATTTTTCCAGATTACTCCTTTGAATAGGAACGGGAAATTTATTTGAAGATGATGATAGAAAATTGAACATTCTAAACAATCTCTATGCAGTAGCTAAGAATCTAAAAAAATTAAGTGAACTAATTTATCTAAATTTAAATACTTTCCATTAAGAAAACCTTAATTGGCTAACCGATAGAGCCATTTTTACACAAAGATTTACACAAAGACACTGCAGCAACGATTCCTTGGATTGGATCAGCTTCCTACTGAAATACTGCAATATCCATCTGTGGGCTCTGCTGTGGATTTAGAAGATATAATTCACTATTCTGTAGAGTTCCTTCACTTTTTAATTCCACATTAGAATCTATGTTTGAAAATTGGAGCTCAAATAATACTTTTGCATAACTTAATGTCTTCAAAACTTTGTAATGGCACACGATTTTAGGGTAGGATCTCACATAAAAATGTAATTGTAGTAACTATCTTTACAGGCTGTAGTATAGGAGAAATATTTTTTCTACGTAGAATAAATTCCATTTTCATCATTTATATTACCACTTTCAATTTAAACGGCTACAGTTAAGGCCTGTTTCGCCATGAAAATTAACAAAACTCCTTAAGCTCCAGTCTTCGAAAATGACGGGAGTGGATTTTAGGAATGACTGTTTCTCCCATGGCCAATTATACGTTGCTTGTTTACGTGTAAGTTCTCCTGATAATATGGTAACACTGCTTCCTGAAGAAAGAACCAAAAATATTGTATGCAAGGAGCAATTATAAAATATCTATATATACTATAGAGATGTATATTTTTATATCGTAATATAATATAAAATATATCATATAGGTAAATCAGTAAAATTAAATATGTATTTTTGTTAATCTGGATACTTAAATTGTTTATTACTGCGAAAAGAATATTAGACTGTGGCTGTGTTTGTGCACCATCGTGACGAGCGTCTAGGATTTGCCAAGACCACCGTCGCGTCGGCACCCTCTCTTTTTTACCCCCACCGGTGACGCGCACCCGGTCGCCCGGGCCGTAGTTCGCGGTGGTGTGTGTGGAAAAACTGGTTGTCGGTTCTGGACATTCGTTCGCCGGCCGGCCGATAACTATCGTGCCTGCGCCGCCTTTGCCGTGTGTGTTATCTTCCTAAGGTCGATTCTTTCTTTGTACGCGATTGTCGTTTTGTCGTGCGTATGATCCGCCACCGTTGTTCGATCTCGTGTGTGTGTCACCGCATGTAGTGTCACCGCGTGTTATTTTAGATATTGTCGACCTCGTGGTCACTTTCGCGGCTTTGCGTCATTACGCCCCGTTTATCGCGTCGGTTGATTGGTGGACAGTGGTATTATACCATCACCGTGCACCGTATTTCATGAACTCGCTTTTGTGTGTGTTAGATAGTTCCTCTTCGAGTGCGTTTCCCGTACGTTAACCTGTTTTCAGTCGCGATCACTTTAATTTCTTTGGCGTCCACGTGGTTTTCACCCGTGGTCCTTTTTACAAGTCGGTTCGTGGTGCGCGTCGCGTACGCCAGTAGTACCAACTGCGTTCCCGACACAAGCCATCCATCGCCACGATTGTTGTCCGTTGCGGTCTGCCGGTTGGTAGCAGTACTTATTTACGCTGCCATCTAGGAGTCAGGTGTAGCGATTATCAGTTGGACCCTTATCACCACCACCCGAGATAAGATTATTTTATTTAACCATTGTTCGTTAACATTAATAATAATAAGTTTTGTTTATCATTTTCTGGGCCTTTATTGTCCTCGAATATCATCATCCCCTCGTTTCACTATAATTTATAATATTCTTCAGAGCGCACGTTCGCGAGTGTCGCGCGGCCGGCTGGCGATAAATATTTTTCTAAGGCTCCGCGACGGTGCGTACAAACAGGCTGGTTTAAAAACAATTAGAAATTTAGTTAATATATAATCTACACTCATTGCATACATTTATATTGTAAAGTTTCTAAAATGCATCATATCTTGACGCTTTTAAAATTTACATTCAGAAGGAAGTAAATATCGTTATATTTTTATAACTCTATTTGTTATTTGGTATAAGCATATTAAAATATTTAGTTATATGATAAGATTTGATGATAATATTATTAAAATTAATTTTAACATCAACGAATCAAATTTTAAAAATCGTCATACGAAAAGTGGTAAAATATTCTTAAAAATAATTCTTTATTTTTACTAAAAACTATGTGTTTTTTTCTAAATTCAATTAAAAAAGAACTTCCACTCATTTTAATATTTATACATTATAGGTAAATGTAAATCATATAAAAAAAAAAAGAAATTATACATGAGATTTTGTACCGATAAGCTAGAAGATTTATATTTTTCTAGAATAAAAACTTTTACTAAATAAAATGGGAACAGTGTTTTTGGTATTTAAAAAAAAAAGATTTATGTCTATTTTTTTGTTTTATTTTCCTTATATGATTAAATAATTTATATTGAATAAAAATGTAGAATTTTTATTTTAAATAACCAAAATATAAAGTTAACTTGAATTATTATTAATAGAATAATAATTATTTAACTTTTAAGACATTAAGTTGAATTTTTAATGACGTAAAAGATTTAGTATATATTTCATATAATTATTATTTTGTTCTATTTACATCATAATTACTGCATCCTTACTTTATTTTAACCATATAATAACATTATAAAAATGTAAAGTTTAAATCTAAAAGTTCTAAAAGAGGATTTTTTTTACATTTTTTGAGGAATAAAGTCAATTGCGATTAAAAAAATCATATGAATGAAAGGTCACGCATCAAATATTAAAAATAAACATCAGTAGTGTTATTATTGTTATTATTAAATATTTCATATTTAATAATTCAACTGTAGTAATTTTAAAAGTTTAATTCAAAGTTCAGTTTGAACCTAATTTTTCTAAGCCTATAAATCATACGAAATTATACTCGGAATTGACTATTGACCTTTCCACATTGGTCTCGTTTATTGTTGATTATATTATTATTTTATTTCATTTCGATTACTGAATTAAAAATGCATTTGTATAGTAATATAGCACACTCATTAAAAACTATGCACAAATTGCAATAATTTTAATTCAGTGAGATATAATCACACGATGACTGTATAAACTTTAATTGCTATCCAAACGATATTGAATTTTAAAATAGTAACATACTTACACGCGCCTGCATACACACACATACACGCGTGTGCGAATGCATACAGTTATTAGACCACGTACGTGAGTAAACCGTTCACTTATTGCACCCAGAGGTGTTTTTAATCAGGTATTAGCGCATTTCTGCGGGGTTCATACAATTTAATCAACTCAATATGTCCCAGCGAAATGGAGATTAAGAGATTAACGTTCGACATGGTAGATATTTTACAAATGTGTGACTGCAAGTTGTTAAATAATTACGCTTAACTTTCAATATAAACACAGAGTGGATACTGCCATCACGTGATGAAAGATTCTTCCGTAAAAATGTACCATCTGTCACTACACCAGGATCATAATAATTATGATTAAAAATAATTTTTATGATTCTAAGCATGATGCAACTTCAAACTGATAAGTAACCATTCGAAAATCTTTTTTAAAAATAGAAAAAATATACCTTTTATAAATGATGAACACGAATTATTAAAATATTATACATATCAAATGTATAAGGTTTTCTTTTATC